>NW_006921761.1:86828-101076 GCF_000298275.1 Orycteropus afer afer
TGCAATTAATGCCATTGAATTGTACACTTAGGGAAGGTTGCAATGGCAAATGGTTGGTTATGTATGTTTTACCACAAAAAACCAAACCAAACAAGAAACAAATCACTATAGTTAAACCACTGGCAGCGGGATGGGATCTGGCACCTCGTCCACAGACCTTGGAGGTTGGCTGGAATTTCTTGGGCAGACAGTTGTTTGCATTGTGAAAGGGGACCTAGTTTCCTTATGGCAGTGCTCAGTTCCTTGCTGAGCACTAACGGTGTGCCAGGCACCATCCCTGTGTAGCACAGCTTGACTACTGGCTAAAAAGTTGGCGGTCCAAACCCACCCAGAGTGCCTTGCAGGACAGAGCTGGGGATCGGTTTCTGAAAGGCCACAGCCTTGGAAACCCTGGGCAGCAATTGTGCTCTGCACTCCGGGGGACACCATGAGTCGGACTCAGGGCCACGACAGCTAACAACAAGGCCGTGCCAGGCATTGGGGGATGTCGGGGACATGAGACACAAGAGGGAAGGCATGAAACATCAGTGCAACTGCAGCACAGATGCGCCTCAAAGACCTGGTGGGAGCCAGACGCCAAAGTCCATTGATAGGAAAGTCCAGAAGAAGCCATTTAGAGAAACAGAAAACAGATTAGTGGTTGCCTGGGGTTGAGGGTGAGGAGTCTCCTCATCCTCCTAGTGGCTAGGAGCTCGGCTGCTAACTCAAAGGTCAGTGGTTCAAGCCCATCAGCCGTTCTGTGGGAGAGAGATTTGGCAGTCTTCCTCCCTAAAGCTCACAGCCACAGAAACCCTATGGCAGTTCAGTTCTGTCCTACAGGGTTGCTGGGAGTCAGAACTGACTTGTCAGCAGTGGGTCTGGATTTGGGGTTAGGGTTGGAGATGAGAATGGGGGTTGGCTGCACATGGGCACGAGGCCTCTTTATGAGATGATGGAAACATTCCACAGCTGGGTGTAGGGATGGTTGCACACCCTGAATTTACTAAAAATTGTGCACTTAAAATGGACGAACTTTACGATTTATAAATGATACTTTAATAAAACTGAAACAAACAAAAACAAAAGAATGAAGTCTCCATCTCTTCCTTGGGAATGGGAACTTCCTCAGGGAGAGGGACTGGAAGATGCAGATTTGACCTTGAGGTAGAGCCAGTGTGTGTCAGAACCAGTGCTAGGCACCTGGAGGGAGGTAGAGGGAGGAGGCAAGAGGGACGAGGTTGACCCATTTCCGCTTTGGGAAACACAGGCACAGGACACAGAGTGCTTGTTCCAACACCTCCCCCATATGCCCCTTTGCTCTCATCTAATCTGGTCTGTTTTCCACCCACCCTGTCAAAGAACGCACCCCGTTCTGGACTTGGACGGGTAGCCCTGGGAAGAGAGGCCACACCAGGTTAGGAGGCAGGAGGCTGGGTCCAGCCACGGCTTGAAGAACCGATTCGCTTGTATGATTTTGGGTAAGACCAGCATCAGTGGTCCTACTGGAGTGATGAGGCTGGACTCTGTATCATTGTTCTCTCTTTGTGGTTAGGGGAGCCAGGGAAGAATGACCTATGGAAACAGACATCTCTCATCCAGCTCATTTGACCCTCAAAACTGTATTGTAAGGGAGAAGTGTGTGAGTTGCTAAGAGTTCCTGCCTTCTGTTGTCCTGGCTTCACTGGTCCTTTCCAGAACCCCAGGACAGCCCTAGCCCCAGCAATCAGAGAGTTAACACCTAGCCCTGGAGAGGGCTGCCAGGCCCCTGCAAGGTTTGCTCTGATTGGTCAGTGCTATCCTGGTGGTTTGTGATTGTCAGCCCTGGGTAGTGGGTAAGGCACTTGACTGCTGACCAGAAGGTCAGCATTTCAAACCCACCAGCCGCTCTGTGGAAGGAAGACTGGGCAATCTACTCCATAAAGATTTGCAGCCTCAGAAACCCAATGGGGGTCACTGCGAGTTGGAAACAACTTGATGGCAGTGAGTTTGTTTTTTAAGTTTTTTAAGCCTGGGTGCTAGTTTCAAACCCCCCCCCCCCCCCCCAGTCTTAGAACATTGAGGTCCAGAGGAGGAAGGGACTGGTATTCTAGTTTAGGCAGCAAGTTGGTGGGATTAAACCCAGGTCCCAGAACCCAAGGCTCCTGCTGAGCCCCAGTAGGTGTCCTCTGGGCTTCCCTGCACAGCCAGCTCCTGAGGACAAGGCTGGCAGGGGGACCCAGGCCCGACACAGGGCTGTGGTCTTTCAGGTCCTTTTCTTAGATGGGGGAAATCTGGGTTTGAGGCTCAGCTCTGACACCGGGAAAAATCATGCCCCTACTCTTAGGGGCCAAGGGTCTGTGGCTGTAACATGGGTTGGTGAGAGCCTTGGGGAGAGTTGATGTCTTCTGAACAGATGCCTTTCTCCAGGGAGTGCTAAGGTTCCAACCTGCCTGGAGCCTGGGACATCCCTGCCCCTAGGCACCCCTGGAGGTGACTCACAGGGAAGGAGAAGATAAATCCATTATGGAAGGGGCCACCCACAGGGCCTTTATTATCCAGCATAATAATAAAGTAATTGCCTCCATTTATCCAGTGCCTACTAGGAACCTGACTGTGGTAGGTGCTTCCCAGGCTTTATCCCACTTAATCCTCACAGTGCACAGCGCAAGGTAGGTGGTATTTGTATTTTACAGAAGAGGAAACTGAGGTTCAGAGAGGTGAGATAACCTAGTATGCATTCCCTGCCCACATATTCCTGCTGAAATCTTCCTCGTGACTCGGTATCCCTTTCTGAGTTCTACGGATCTCATTGGAGCCTGCACACTACCGTATCTCCCCTCTCCTGTGGCACATGGGCTGTCAGTTTGCCCCTCCAGTCTGGGAGCTCCTGGAGGACAGGAAGCTGGCCAAGCTCGGCTTTTTGACCCCCACATAGGACTTCTGGAATATGAGTTGGATTGAACTTACAAATGGGTCCAAATCCACAGGTTAAAATCAGAATGAAGAACACAGGGTCAGCAGTGCTCAAAGTTCAGTCGTCATCCTCACACCCACCTTACACAGTAGGGATAATGATCCCAGGGTAAAATAATACAGAAACAATCCCAGTGGAGTGACATCACCAAGGTCACACAAACCCAGGCCTGTCTGATTTCAAAGTCCCGGCTCTTCTCATCATTTCAGGGACGCAGCCTGTAGTTCAGTCTTTGGAGTCCCCTTTACACTTTTGCCTGATCCACAAACCATCTGTGAGGTTATCTAATATCTTTACCTTAATTTACTTTTTAAAAACATAAATGTATTCTGAAAAGCAGCTTTATATGGAAAACGTCATAATTAATTATTGAACTATGATGACAACTAAGTTCATCCCGGTGCCGTCTAATGTCAGGGCTTTCTTCCATGAGGCAGCCTTTCAGCTAGGAGCTGAGCGCTTAACCAGCAGTGCCACCAGGGCTTCTAGAGCGTGTACCACAGTGGGTTTCTGTATGCCCTGGGAGCTCTGGCAGGACAGTGGTTGACACTCGGCTGCTAACTGAAGGTTGATGGTTTGAATCCACCCAGCAGCTCCATGGTGGACAGTCTTGGAGATCTGCTCCTGTGAAAATTACAGCTAGGAGGCCTTATGGGGCAGCTGTGCTCTGGCCTGTGGGGTCCCTAGGAGTCCGAACTGACTGGACGGCACATGGCAACATCATTCATGCTCTGGGGAGTATGTCCCCCCCTTTTGTTCACACTGGCCCCATGAACGCTTTTAAATCTCTTCTCACCTCCTCTCATGTTTATTGTCTATTTTGTCATGTGGTATGGATGATCCTAGAGGGTGAATGTTGGAGAGGACATTGGAGATGTTCACATCACTGAATCTGAGGGAGCTTGTGACTTGCCCATAAAAACAAACCAGCAAACAAAAAAACTCACTGCCCTCGAGTCGATCCGACTCATAGCGACCCCTCCTTGGGTTTCCGAGGCAGTATCTCTATGGGACTAGATTGGCCAACGTACAAGGAAATCAGCGACCGCATTGGTCCAGATCTCAGGTGGGCTTTTCACTGCCTCAGCCTGGAGGTTCACATTTCATTGGCCAGAACTAATCACTTGCTGCTGTCTTACTTCCAGGGGACAGAAGGTGTAGATTCCTCAATGCCCAGGTAGGAAAGGAGAACCAAGAGCGTAAGTAAATCTCTTCCCTATCATTTCTAATATCGCTTCTACTGGGTGGATATGAACTATTATTTTTCTCCTTTAAGTGAGGAAACTGAAGTACAGAGGGAGCAAACAACCGAAACCACAGAGATGCAAAAGGTAGAGCCAGGATTCGAACCCAGGCAGTCTGGCTACAGAGTGCATGTGTAAAATCCAGTTAGAATGCCAGCATATAGTCAGCAATCTATCTGTGTTATTTTCATATGGGTGCTATAACAAATTCCTACAAACTCAATGTCTTAAACCAAAATCAGTTAAGTGGGCTAACTCCAGATGTCGGTATGGACAGTTACTTTTGGAGGGTCCATGGGAGAATCTGTTTGGTTGCCTTTTCTGACTTTGGGAGGCTGCCTGCATTTCTTAGCTCGGGGTTCCTTCCTTACATCATTTCAGCCTCTCTCGTCCATCATCATGTCTCCTTCTCTTCTGTAGTGAAGTCTCTCTGTACCTCCCTTTTATAAGGTACTTGCATAGCGCTGCTGTGAGTTGGAATCGGCTTGGTGGCGGTGAGGTAATGCAGGATGGTTTCTCTATCTCAAGATTTTACTTTAGTCTCACCTGCAAAATTCCTTTTGCCATATAAACCAACATCCACAGGTCCCAGGGATTGGGACGTGGGTACCTTTGGGGGCTATTAGCCCACCACACTAGCTGAGCCCTTCTTCTGGCCACTGGCTGTCTTTGATCTGTCCGTTTCTCAGGCCCCAAGCACTTTCTACCTGGCAGGAGACCAGTTGGTCATGGTTTCTTTAGTCTGTTGGAATGTGAGCCCCCTGAGGGGAAGGATTGGAGCTAATTCACTTTCTTCTCCACAGAGTTGAGAATACAACAAATGACATAATTGTAGAAGTGCTTAAATTGAGTGAGCTAAATTTTTCCTTGAGGGTATTAGGAACAGTTGGTACCCCATGAACCACCTTTCTGAGGACGAAAAGGGGGTGTTCAGCTGTCCCTTCGGCCTCAGCCAGAACAGCTTTGCCCTTTGACACTTCCCTGTGCCACTGTCTCCTGCCTGCCTGTTGAGGAGATGAGAGCTGGAGGGAAAGTTGGTTGGCAGCTGACCAATGCCTACACCCATTGACTCCTTGAGCAATGTTTATTGACTATGTCTGTTGTTGTTAGATGCCTCCAAGTCGGTTCCAGCTCATAATGACTCTACAACAGAACAAGAGACTGCCTGATCCTGAGCCATCCTCAGTCATTGCTGTTTTCCATCGTTGCAGCCACTGTGTCCGTCCATCTCCTGAGGGTCTTCCTCTTTTTTGCCAACCCTCTGCTTTACCAAGCATGATGTCCTTCTCCAGGGACTGGTCCCTCCTGATAACATGTTCAAAGTATGTGAGACAAAGTCTTGCCATCTAATTGCTAAGGAGCATTCTGGTTGTACTTCTTCCAGGACAGATTTGTGCGTTCTTCTAGCATCAATGGTATATTCAATATTCATCACAAACACCATAATTCAAAGGCATCACTTATTCTGATCTTCTCTATTCATTATTTAACTTGATGGAAAATACCAGGGCTTGGGTCAGGCATATCTTAGTCCTCAAAGTGACATCTTTACTTATGAACACTTTAAAGAGATCTTTTGCAGCAGATTTGCCCAGTGCAGTACATCTTTTGATTCTTTGATTGCTGCTTCCATGGGTGTTAACTGTGGATCTAAGTAAATGAAATCTTTGACAACTTCACTCTTTTCTCCATTTATCATAATGTTGCTTATTGGTCCAGTTGTGGAAATTTTTGTTTTCTTTATGTTGAGGTATAATCAATACTGAAGGCTGTAGTCTTTGATCTTCATCCGTAAGTTCAAGTCCTTTTCATTTTCAGCAAGCAAGGTTAAGTCATCTGCATGTCACAGATTGTTAATGAGCCTTCCTCCAATTCTGATGCTGCATTCTTCTTCATGTAATCCAGTTTTAATTACTTTCTCAGCATACAGATTGAGTAAGTATGAAAGGATACAACCGTGATGCATACCTTTCCTGATTTTAAACCATTGGAGCTCTGGTGGTGTAGTGCCTAAGGCATTTGACTGCTAACCAGAAGGCTGGTGGTTCAGACCCACCAGCTACTTCTTGGAAGGAAGATTGGGCAATCTACTTCCATAGAGATACCACCTCGGAAACCCAATGACGGGTCAGTATGAGTCGAATTGACTCGGCGGGAGTGAGTTTGTTTTGTTTTTGTTTAGAATCCCCGTGTTCTCTTTGACCAACTGCCTCTTAGTCAAAGTACATGATCTTCATGAACCATGAAGTGTTTTGGTATTCCCATTCTCTGCAATGCTAACCATAATTTGATCCACACAAATGCTTTTGCATAGTCAGTAAAACACAGGTAAACAGTTTTCTGGTCTTTTCTGCTTTCAGCCAAGATTCCTCTGATATCTGCAGTGCTATCCCTCATTCCATGTCCTCTTCTGAATCCAGCTTGAATTTCTGGCAATTCCTTGTCAAAGCACTGCTGAAACCATTTTTTAATTATCTTCAGCAAAATTTTACTTATGTGTGATATTGATGATATTATTTGATAATTTCCTTATTCCGTTGGATCACCTTTCTTTGGAACGGACACAAATATGGATCTCTTCCTGTTGGTTAGCCAACTAGCCATCGTCCAAATTTCTTAGCACAGATGAGTGAATACTTCCAGTGTTGCATCCATTTGTTTAAACATCTCAACTGGTATTCCACTAGTCTTGGAGGCTTGATTTTCACCAACGTCTTCAGTGCAGCTTGGACTTCTTCCTTCAGTACTATCAGTTCATGATCATATGTTACCTCCTGAAATGGTTCAACGCCTACCACTTCTTTTTGATACAGTGACGCTGTGTATTACTTCCATCCTCTTCTGATGCTGCCTGTGTTGTTCAATATTTTGCTCATATAATCCTTTAATATTACAAGTCAAGGCTTGCATTTTTTTCCAGTTCTTTCAGTGTGAGAAACATGAGCATGTACTTGCCAAACTCCAGTCTTTGAACATTTATGATGTCTTCTTGAGCTGCCCTTTGAAACATGTTCGGCTCTTCTTCACCATTTCTTCCATTCACTTCAGCTACTCCACATGTAAGCACAAATTTAAGAGTCGCTTCTTGACATCCATTTTGTTTTTTTTCTTTCTTTCCTTTTTTTAATGACCTCTTGCTTTCTTCATGTATTATGTCTTTGATGTCATCCCACAACGCATCTGATCTTTGGTCATTACTGTTCGGTACATCAAATCTATTCTTGAGACAGTCTCTAAATTCCAATGTGATATACTGCAGGTCACACTTTGGCTTTCATGGGCTCATTTGAATTCTCTTCAGCTTCCGGTTGAGCTTGCATGTGAGCAATTGATGGTCTGTTCTGCAGTCGGCCCCTGGCCTTGTTCTGACTCATTCTGACTGTTTGGACTGCAATTGAAGTTCTCCATCGTATCTTTCCACAGATGTAGTTGATTTGATTTCTCTGTATTCTATCTGGTGAGATCCACATGCATAGTCACAGAATGAATAGGTTAGTGGTCTCATAAAATTCTGTCGTGCAATCTCCAGCGCCATTTCTATCACCAAGGTTGTATTCTCCAGCTACTGATCCTTCTTTCTTCCCAGCTTTCGCATTTCCAATCACCAGTGTAGCATGTTTGATCAGTTTCAGAAGCTGATAAAGATCTTCAATTTCTTCATCTTTGGCATTAGTGGTTGGTGTGTATGTTTGAATAAAAGTTGTGTTAACTGGTCTTCCTTATAGACATATGGATATTATATTGCTGACAGCATTGTGGTTCAGGATCAATCTTGAATGTTCTTTTTGACAACGAATCCAATGCTGTTCCTCTTCAATTTGTCGTTCCCAGTGTCTTAGACCATATGATAATATGATTCAAAATGACCAATACCAGTCTATGTCAACTTACTAATGCCTAGGATATCTGTCTTCAAGTGTTCCATTTAATTTTCTACAACTTCCAGTTTTCTTAGATTCATTCTTCATACATTCCACATTCCATTAATGGATGTTTACAATAATTTCTTCTCATTTTGAGTCATGCCATATCAGCAAATGAAGGTCTTGAAAGCTCTACTCCCTCCATGTCATTAACGTCAACTGTACTTTCAGGAGGCAGCCCTTCCCCAGTCATGTTTTGGTGCCTACTAACCCGAGGGGCTTGTCTTCTGCACTATATCAGATGCTGCCCCTCTGCTATTCAGAAGGTTTCCATGGGCCACGGTGGTTTTTTTAGAAATAGATCGCCAGAGCCTTCTTCCTAATCTGTCTTGTCTGGAATCTCCTCTGAAATCCGTCCACCATGGGCCTCTGCTGGTTTTAGAACACCAGCGGCATAGCTTTCAGCCATCACAGCAACACACAAGCCACCACAGTATGACAGACTGACAGATCAGACATGTGACTATTTCTAAATGTTAGTAACACCTTCAGCTGGGGGCAACCATGACCTTAAGAGGCTCTTTTTGGTTCCACATGGAAAGATTGGGTCACGCCTGTATGTTCAGTCCACAGGAAGATTCACAACCCATGACGTAAAAAAAGAAGATACTCCATCATAAACCCTCACTGGTCTTGTGTAATGATGCTGGTGATAAGGGCTCTCCCTTTATAACTGTTGCCACACACTGTTATATGCTTTCATGTAGTAACTCATCTGATCCTCGTAACAATTCTGTGAGTTAAGCACTGTCACTGTCCCCACTGTAGATGAGGAGTCTGACGCACAAGGGGTTAAGTAACCTGCCCAAAGTTACACGATTAGTAAGTGATAGGCAGGGTTCAAACTCAGGTCCTCTGTCCAGAATTCACAGCTTAAACCATTTTGTACAACATGGTTGGCTGGAAGAATGAGGAAGCCATACTGGTTGACCTCCAAGGTCTCTTTAGCTCTCATTTCCTGTGAGTCACAAAATGCCCCTCTGGAGACTATACAAAGGATGTGTGTCCTGGCATGGCACTGTGGAGCAAAGAAACACACCACACACGGGGTGGGGTCTCCTGAGAACGGGAGTTCAAATCTATGTTATGCCTCTTATTGCTGTGACCTCAAGAAGGTTATACAACCTCCTTGAATTTCATTTTCCTTATAGGGAAAAATGACACAGAAAAAATTACAATGTCCTATCTACGCTGTAGGGTTGTTGGGAGATTTAAAAAATGTGGTTTATGGAAAACACAACAGAAAACAGTTGAGTTTGGAATATGATCATTACAGAGTTGAATATTTCTCTTTAGCCTGGTCAGTTTCTCATGGTGAAAAATTAAATGAATCTGAGGTTGGTCACCTTTCTGAAGCTATAGATTTTGGATGGAAATAGGTCACTGTGTGCGTTTGTGTGTAGAGGGAGCCTTGGGGTCAGTTGCTGAGGATTGGGGGTGAAATATATATCGGAGTAAGCAGGGACCAGGGAGTGAAGAAATACGGTCAAATTCCAGCTCTGCCATTACCTTCCCGAGTGATCTTTGGCAAGTCACCAATCCTCTTTAGGTTTCTGTTCCCTCAACTCGGAAATGACGGCGTGGAATGTGAAGACCTCCAAGGTCTTGTTGAATATTACCAGTCTAGAAAAACCCAAGCCAAGCTCTCCAATGGATGAAAACTCGTGTATCCATTTATACCAAAAATGCAATTGTTTTTCCCTTCTCCTGGCTTTGCCATGTATTTGAGTCAGGCTAAGGGAGGGGTGTTTCTTTCTTTTTCTTTTTTAAATTTTTCATTGTGATCTGGGTGAAAGTTTACAGAGCAAATTTGTTTCCCATTCAACAGTTCATACACATTTTGTTTCATGACATTGATTACAATCCCCACAATGTATCGGCTCTCTTCTCACTTCCTCCCTGTGGTTACCTTTTCCCTGTGTCTGTCTTTCCTGTGCATGCCTGTCCTCTGAACTGCCTCCCTGCACAAATGCTACCATTCTGACTGATTGTTCTAAAGAGTGTACCTCCTTGGTATAACTGTTCACCTATCCATTGTTTGGCTGAAAGTTAAGCCATGGGAGTGAGTTCAACAACATTTTATTTATTTATTTTTTTAAAATCACATAATTAAAGAGCAAATATGGCATTATAGGAGAAAATTAAATCAATAAAATTAAGATCACCCATAATTCTATCGCCCAGCCATAACTATTAACATTGTAGCACATATCCTTCCAGTTACTTTTCTTGTTTTTTTTTAATTTAAAAATTAGATGCATACTGTATAGACCCAACATTTTACAACTTGCTCTTCCCACCTCACGCTCTATCTTGACAAACTTTCTCTTATGTTACCTCTTGTCCTACATTTTGAATGACTCCAGGGATTCCATTGTGTGGATGTAGTATCTTTCACTGACCAGTCCCCCTATTGTTAGCCCTTTCAGTTGTTTCCATGTTTCCACTCTAATGAATATCAGTGTCTCTAAATTTTGAGTACATCTTTAAGGGTTTCTTAGATTAACTTTCTCAAAGAGGGATTGCTGGTTGGAAGGATATGGTCATGTTTAAGGATTATTGATACGCATTTCCTTTCACTCTCTAGAAAGTTTGTATCAAAACCAACTTGCTATGGGAGTTCATGTATTCCCACTTAGAGAGAAAACAGGAAGGTGCCTATGTTAGTCAGGGGTGGGGAGGTCAGGAAAAGCTCCACAAACTGAAGTGTTGTCTAGGTGGAGATCTGAAGGTCAAGTAGGAGTGGGCGAAATAAAAGTGGATGTAAATGTTTCAGAGAAAGGGAACAGCATGTGGGGGTGTCCAGAGGCATGGAACTCTGAGAACAGAAATAAGTGCCAGGTGGCTAGAGTCTGGCAGACAGATGAATAACCAGTCAAACCAGGACGCACAGGAAACAAATGTGGAGTGAAATGGTAAGATTCATATTTCAGAAAGGCCCCTTTGGCTTCTGTGCAGAGAATGGATTGGAAGGTGCAAGAAATGAGACAGGGTGACCAGTTAAGAGGCTGTAAACCCCAAACCCAAACCCACTGCCATTGAGTCAGTTGACTCATAGCGACCCCATTGGGTTTCTGAGGTGGTAAATCTTTACAGAAGGAGATTGCCGTTTCCCTTCTGTGAAGTGGCTGGTGGGTTTGAACCACCAACATTCTGGTTAGCAATCAAATGCCTTAGGCACTGTGCCTTAAGTGTGCAATACGGCAGTGACGGTGGGGATGGAGACACAGACTGAAGGTACATTAAAGAGGTAGAAAGGACAGGACTTAGCGATTGTTCGGGTAACTGCAGGCTGAGAGGGAAGTCTCAAGGTTTCCCCCTGGCCTGGGGAGGGTGGAGAACTTAGAGTTACCTTACAGTTTTTGGACAGGAAGATGATGTATTCAGCTTGGGACATGTTGCGTGTGAGGTTCCTGTGGCACCAATCAGAGTGGAAGTGTCTTGTAAGTATTTGGACCAAGTGAAGAGAGGTGTGGGCTACCTCCACCCAGGTGGTTGCTGGGACCTGCTCTTAGGATGCCATCACAAGGAAGAGTGAGGAAGAGGGGCACCTAGGAGAGAAGGCCAAGGCACCAACTCCTGAGAGGGGCCTGCAGCATCCACTGCCATGGAAGCTATGGGAAAGGTGTGGGCAGTCGGTTGCAATATGTCCCTAGCACTTTCTCAAGGGTCACTTTAACCCTCCCCAAAGATTACTGTTTTAATAGTGGAAACTTGAAGACTAGAAAGGGGTGGTAGATTTCCCAAGGTCATCCAGCAAGTCATCAGTAGGCAGAACTTGAATCCAGGTCTTCACTGAGAGAAAGGCAGCAAAGCCCAACATAGAACTCAGGCGTGAGCACTCGGGGTAGGCAACAAGGGAAAGAATGACCACCATTCACTGTGCACCCACTACGTGCTAGGCGCTGTTCTAGGGGCCTTACCACATTGTTGTTGTTGTTATGTGCCCTGGCGTCGGACCCGACTCATAGAGACCCCTACCACATTATTAAGCCTCCAAACCACCGCTCGAGAGGCAGTGATTCTACTGAGTAGGAATCGATTCGACGGCAATGGGTTTAGTCTACGGAGGAGGACCTTGGGCCAGAAGCGACATCACAGGCCAGCAGGTGGCAGGGCTGGGGGTGGGACTGCAGGGTTCCTTCCCCAGGCTCAGGGACGATCGTGCAGTCGTCACGCAGCAGCTCCTTCCAGAGGAGGGGGCGCTGTTGCCAGCGGGAGCGCTCGGAGGCGCCCGGGGACCCCCGGCCGGCCCTCGCCCCCGCGCGCATGCCTGGCCGCTGAGGCGTGAGAGCCACTGCCCCGGGTCCTCCCTCCCGCGCGCCTTGCACAACCAGCCAAGCTAAGTGCTGCGTCTCTGGGCAATTATCGCCCTCCCGCCGTCTGGGCTTGCCAGGCAGAAGCCCAAGGGCCAAGGGACTCGCATTCACCCAGTGAGAGCCGTGCCCGCCTCGGGGCGGCCTCTGCAGCCGCGCGGGATTTCCCAAGCGCCGGACGCGGGGACCAGGATGCGAGAGGCGGCGCAGCGCGGTGACGTCATGGGAAGCAGCCCCGCCCTCTGCGCCTTGCGCTCGAGAAGCTGCAGTCAGTTCGGGCCCTCGCTTGTTCTGGTTTCTTCCCGCCTTTCTTTAAAAATCTCCTTTTCTTCCTTTAATGGCCTTCTTCCATCCGTTTTCTTTTCGCTTTCATCCTCCCCGATCTTCCCGCCTTCCCTCCTCCCATTACTCCCTTCCCCCTTCCTCCTCCTTCCTCTCTCTTCCCTCTTCCTGTTTCCCTCCCCTTTCCTTCCGCCCTTCTGTTCCCCTTCCTCCTCTTTTCCTCGCCTCCCTTCCTCCGGCTCGTCCCGCCTTTTCATTTCGTCTTGTCTTTTTCTGCCTGGCTTCCTTCAGCTCTCCTTTTTCTTCCGCTCCCTCTCTCCATCTTACCATCCTTCTCTCGGTAGGGACCCAGTGGCCCCGTTGCACCCGTGCCAGCCCTCTGGAGAGGCCTGTGCCAGGCCGGGCCCAGAAGCCTGTCAGCGAGGCTGTTAGAGGGCTGGTGAGTCATCATCCCGCCCCCGGTGTCAGGGCCAGTGGGCGGCCCCTGGAGGTCTCGCCTGGCGTTTTGCTCGTAGGCAAACATGTCCAGCGAGGCTCTTCTGCCAGAAGAGTTAATTAGACCAGGCTCCCACTCCAGCATCTCAGGGTCAGGTGTGGCGCTCCGCTCTCCTGCGGGCCCTCCCTCACTCACCCTGGGGACCTGTCACAGTGACGGCGGTGATGGTGGTAACTTGGGCCCATACACAGCTTTATGGTTTACAAAACACTTCCACAGACATTAGCTCATTTTTGTTCTCACAGTAACCCTGGGAGGCAGGTCTTACATTCCCGTTTTACAGGTGAGGAAACCGAGCTTCAGAAAGTGAAGGGCTTTGCTTGTGGCCTCAGAGCTGTTAAGCTGCACAGGTGGCAAGGTGGAGATCCAGGTTTGCATCATCAAAATAGAAAAAAAAAAAATGGCTATCTCAGAGTTTCGCAGTTTTGGTGGTGTACCGCGTAAGGCATCTGACTACTAACCAGAAGATTGGCTGTTCAAATCCACCAGCCACTGTGCAAGAGGAAGATGCAATCTACTTCTGTAAGATTTGTCCCTTCGGAAACCCAACGGGGGTCACTATGAGTCAGATTTGACTCCATGGCAGCAGTGGGTTTGGTTTCTGGTTTATGTCAAAGTTTGAAACATTAAAAAAAAATAATAATAATTAGTCCCACTTCTATGCTTCCATAGCATCTTGTCTCCCACAGCTGGACAGAGAGGATGGCTATGGAGCTAGTAAGTGGGGGAGGTAACGCTTAACCACGGCACCACTGGGCTCCTTGATGGTGTGTCTAGCAGGTGTGAAGTAGCTGATTTCTGTATATCGGAGACTTTAAAAAAAATAAAAGGGAATTACCACCTAGCAGTCCTTCAAACCAAAAAACCAAACTCACTACCATCGAATTGATTTCCAACTCATAGCAACACCCATTGGGTTTCCGAGGCGGCAAATATTTATGAAAGTAGGTTGCCTGGTCTTTCCATGGAGTGGCTGGTGGGTTTGAACCGCCAGCCTTCTGGTTAGCAGTCAGGTGCCTTAGGCACTGTGCCACCAGAGCTCCTTGGTTCTCTAC
>NW_006921761.1:101751-102931 GCF_000298275.1 Orycteropus afer afer
TATACAGAGCAGATTGGTTTTCCATTCAATAATTCGTACACGTTTTGTTTCATGACATTGACTGCAATCCCCACAATGCAGCAGCTCTCTTCCCACTTCCTCCCTGTGGTTACCTTTCCCTCTGTCTTTCTTTCCTATGCATTCTTGCCCTCTGAGCTGTTTCCCTGTGCCAATGCTGTCCTTCTGATCGCCCATAGCAGATTGTTCTAAGGAGTGCACCTGCCTTGTATAATTGTTTAGCTTGTAGGCCTGTCTGTTGTTTGGCTGAGAATCAAGCCACAGAAGAGGGTCCAATTCCAGGGCCAAATGGTGACTAGGGGCCATAGTCTCAAGGGTTTCATCAGTCTTTATCTGACCAGTAATCCTGGTCTTTTTTGTTTTTTAATTATGTTCCACATTTTTTTCCCACTCCATCCAGGATCTCCAATTTTGATCCCTTTTTAAGTGGTTGGCAGTGGTAGCGGGGCTTCATCTAGTTCTGCTTTTGGGTCACGTAGACCAAGCTTCCCATGGGCCACTAGTCCCTTGTATTTATCGTTTCCATGTATCTTTGTTTTTCTTCACTCTTCCTTGCTCCAGATGAGGAAAGACAAATAGTTTTGTCTTAGATGGCCACTCACAAGCTTTTAAGACCCCAGTTGCTACTCACCAAAATAGGATGCAGAACATTTTTTACTGTGTTGTGCTAATTTAGCATGATACCTCCTACAACCATGGTCCTGAGCCAGGGGTCTTTTTAATGCCCAGAATAAGGTCTAGCGTGATAAAATTACCATGTGTATTAAGAATGTGTATTCACCTGTTCTTGAGAAGAGTGTTCTGTAAATACCAATTAGGCCAAGTGGGTTGTTCAAGTCTATAACCTTACTGATTTTCTCTTGTATTATGTCAGTTACTGGGAGAAGGGTGTTGAAATCTCTATAACTGTGAATTGTCTATTTCTCCTTGCAATTCTATCAGGTTTTTTTTTTTTTTAATTTCATGGTCTTGGGTCATTGTCTGCTGCATAGACATACTTAATAGCTCAGCCTGTCTACCCATCTATCCACCCATATACCTGTGTTTGCCTTCACTGACAACGCAGTGCTGTATGTGCAAAATTCTATCAGTTTTTGCTTTATGTATCAGAGGCTCTGTTATTAGGTGCATAAATGTATAGGATCCTGTCTCCTCATGATCC
>NW_006921761.1:105211-111220 GCF_000298275.1 Orycteropus afer afer
ACCATCTAGTTCTTCTGGTCTCAGGTCAGAGGAGGCAGTGGTTCATGTGGGCCCTTAGGCCTCTGGAATAATTGCTCCCTTGATTTTCTGTTTTTCTTCATTCTCCTATAGCGGGAAAAGACCAATAGTTGCTTCTAAGATGGCCACTTGCAGGCTTTTAAGACCCCAGATGCTACTCACCAGACTAGTATAGAGAACACTACGAATTGTGTTTTGCCCATTGATCTAGGTGTCCCCCGAGACTGTGGTCTTAGCCTTCGTGTCCAGTGGTTCAGTCTCAATGTCTAAGTGGTTTCTATAACTTTGTCCCCTAGATGTCAGAGCCTTTCGTTTGCTAAAATGGTCCATATCCATCTGAGAGATGCGATGTGCCACATTTTCCAAATCCAGTGTAACACATAAGGTACATTTATTTTAATTTGTTATAAAAATAATCTTTGATAATAATCTAGCTGAATGAATTCTGCAATGACATGCTCTAAAACACATATCTCCTAAAAAGGGCCAAAGTGGTTGGACATTATTATAGATGTTTCTCAAACAAAGAATAATGGACTAACTTATGGACCCATTTTAAAGGGAAAATCAAAAAGCAAAGAAAACCTCCTGGGTTCCCCAGTATTGGTTTAAATGCACTTAATGTTATTTAAATATGTACAAATTTTAACATAGATATAGCACCCATTAAAAACAACAACAACAAAAATATAAATTAAATACAATACTGCCAAACCCACCAAAATCCAAACTAACAACATGCATTTGAAATGATGTTTTTTTGTTTTGTTTTGTTTCTTTTTGTCTTGCTGGTGCTAAATGGCTGCTTGCAGCATTACTATGGGGCTGACCTGTTAAGGGGCAGGTTTTTTTGGAATCCACCATGGCTGGCCTACTGTGTACAAAGGAAGACTCAGTTCTTCCACAGCTGTTCTCTTCAAACTTCTGAGATATGACTCCATCGTCAAGGCACGACCACATCACCTTGATATTAGTCAGTGTTAGTCACTAACGGTGACAGTTGAACTATACTGCTTGGGCCCCATTTCATCATAACCAGTGCAAACATGGACATGGACGTTGAGTGACAATAGTTTGTGGTAAGTTGTAATTGTTAAGTACAAATATGTCCCATGCAATATCTGGGATATATTTATACTAAACAATTACTCATTGTTTCTCTAAATTTCAGCTCTAACTGGGAATCCTGTATTTCACTTGGTAACTCTACATCTAGTTGATTTGAATATAATTTTATTATTAGTTAAGGTTATTATCAAGATGGGAAAACTGAAACTCCTCTCTGAAAACTTGAGGATAGGCCTGCAGACACCATCTGAGAGACTGCCCTGGTGTTCACGTGACTAGCACTAGTGTGGAATGACGTGGGAGCTGCCTGCCGTAGCCCTGCACCAGCCAGGAGCGAAGCACAGGCCTTGTGGCCCTTGTGCTCCAGGTCGCTGTAGCACTGCGACACCAGAGAGGGGCGTTGGCCATAAACATCCAGTTTCAGGAAGATGGTTCCTCCCCAGAAGCCCTCAAAGTGAGCTCCAGTGCCAGCCACCTACGAGGACAATCCGTCATGAGGCTCCCTGTAGCTGTCTCACCACGGCAGGTACAGGAGGGAACTGCTGCCCCCCAGCCGCGTGCCTTCTCCCACGAGCACATCTTTTCCTGGACCTTCATGACTAACCCCAAGATGCCTCACATGCTTGGTTACTTCAGTCGTCTCCAGAAACCTGAACTCCACAGATCAAGAGACTCTAATCCCTGTGCTACTCTGAGTGTCCCTCATGCTGGTCAAGGCCATCCCTCCGAGACCTACACTCTGGACCTCATCCAGCCCCTCCTGCTCTCTCCATAACCTTGTTCCAACAATCCTCTTTCCCGTACTGCCTTCCTTTCCATTGGTCTGTCTTATCCAGATTTCTTCAAAGCGTGGTTTATACTCACCGTCCTTACTTCGTCACTGTTTATTCACTCCTCTACCCACTGTACTCTGCCCCTAGTCCACTGTAGTTTTCCCTAAGGACACCAAACACTAGTAGCCAAACCTATGAGATGTCTCCAGCCCTCACCTGGCTGGACCTCTGCCACATTTGACATCCGAGGAGCCTTTCCATCTGGACACTGTTCCTTTGGAGGAGTTTTCATGACGTTCCTCTTACTTGTCTCCTCTGTGATTTCTCTTTCTCTCCTTTCCTAAAAGGTTCGTGTTCTGTAGGGCCCACTCTTGTCTTCTAGTTCTTGACACTCTACAGACTTTCTGTGGGTAATCTCATCCACTCCTGTGGTTGGAGCTACTGTGCAAATACTGAGGCAGCACTGGGCTATCATGGCAACAACACCGTGGCTTCACACTGAAGTAGGAGCTCACTTCTGAACTCCACATTTAGGTGGTTGACTCCTACTTGTCTTCCAAGCCTCAGCTCCAACACCATCTCTCCCAGAGCCCGCCAACGCTCCCAGCCAAGGGCGGGAAGGAAGCTCTTGTCTCTACTTTATCTCTGCAACTCACTCCCATATTATTTTATATTTTATCTGCTTCTTCACCAGAATGTGAATTCTTTGAAGGCAGGAATTTTATCCTATTAAATACTATGTCCTGGCACTTGTCACACTCCCTGCCCAATACAAATGTAGGATAAATGAATGAATCAATCCTCCGATTACAGGTGAGGCCAGTTATGATGACATCATTTCCATTTAAAAGATGACAAAGTTGAGACTTGGAGGAGGGAAGAAGCAATGGGGGAAGGTCAAGAGAGTGGTTCTTCCCACTGCCCCAGTGTCTCCTGAAACAGGATTCTCGTGGCTTTTCCACGCACTGTGGCAGAGGCAGTCAGGGACTTGGTGGCGCACAGTGAGGCTTTCAGGGACCGTCTAGCCCGGTCCTCGCCGAGCTTTCCTCCTCTTGGAAGGCAGCCTCCCAGTTCTGCTGCTGTCCCCATGGCTCCTGCTGTAACGCCGCACAGCTGTGGCGGCCCTCAGGCTGCTCTGGTTTCCAGCTGTCCCTGGGTTTTGATCCTGGAAAATGCCCTCCTTTCCTGGGAGCTCAACCATACGTTTAAGATGACCAACACATTGCAGCTCGCATTTCTGGGTGTTTTGTAGCAGGGAAGCCTTCAGGTCATTTAGTCGCCTGGCTTCGCCCTTCTTCCTTATGTTTAACCTTCGTCGCCTGCACACCACCTCTCCATCTTGTGTTTTCTCCAGAGAGGAGGACATCCGTGTGGAGAAAAAGCAGGAGGAAATTCTCAGGAAGACCGTGAGGATTAAAAAGTGCTTTTTTTTTTTTTTTTAATTTCTCGTGGTCTTTCTGAGGATTTCCTCATGACCATAAAGTTGCTGCTTAAGCCACTCTAGAAAAGATTGATCCTGAAGCCAAAAGATTCAAGGTGGGGATTTCCACATCTAGGAGGGTGCTGTGTGTAGTCCCATGAGAGGGTGTAGGACAAGTGTATGGAGGAGAGCTTCACACTCAACAAAGTCTCCTTTCCTCAGCTTGACTTAAAATTTCCACCACCTGGCCCTGTGCTAAGCCTCATGTTCCCCTTCAACCAATCATATGCTCTACCTACCATTATGCAGATGCAACCCATGCATTCATACCTTAAGACTTTACCTTGTGCCATCTCCTCATCCTGTGGTACCCTTTCTCTGTTTGGTGCATCTCAGATCTTCCCTATCCTCCAAGATCAGGATCCAGTGTTGCCTTCCCAGGAAAGTGGGGTTACTCTTCCTGTCTGCGGAGCCTCCACGGTTAGTCTCTGCGCTTGCTTCCAGTGGCCCTGGGTACTGCGCTGGAGCCCACGCCCCGCCTCCTAGGACGCTGGGCTCTCGCTAAGAAGGAAGTCCCCTTTGACTGGCTCTGCTGCTACAGTGCTCAGCACAGTGCCCTCGTTCCTGATAGGTGCTCTGTCCACTTGTGTGGAATGATGGCAACAGGTCCGCAGGCTTATCCAAGCAACATTCTGGTCACTGGGTGATGACCATAGCACATGGCATCCCTGAATTTTATGGGGGGTGACCACTGAGACCCTCTCTAGGCCTGGGGCTAAGGAGGGAGTGCAGCTTTGCTTCTGACCGGAGGAGCCCAAGGCTTTCACAGTGCAGGTCCTGGGTGGAGACCAGATCCCTGGAAGATCCCTCAGCCACCACCACTCCGTGGCCCAGACCTCTGAATGGAGGAGTGGGTGACCGAGCGGTCAGCTGATAGAGGGCTCTCGAGGAATTTTGAGGATACTGACTTTTTGCCTTACCTGCCGCCTTTGGCCCCTGACTCCCATGGTGTGCTTCCCCCTTAGCACCGGCATACATGAGCGGGTCCTCCCACAGTAGAATTAGGAGAATATGTAAGTCCAACCTGTATTTTTTTGTTGTCGTTACATGCCGTGGAGTCAGACCCGACTCACAGCGACCCCTCCTTGAGTTTCCAAGGCAGTATCACTACGGAAGTAGATTGCCCAACCTTCCTGTCGAGGAGTGGCTGGTGGGTTTGAACTGCCAGCCTTCTGGTGAGCAGTCAAGTGCCTTAAGCACTATGCTACCAGAGCTCCTAACCTGTATTTTAGGGAGATACAATAGAAACTATTTTTTGACAGCTGACTCTGCCAGCTGCTGAGTATTTTACATCCATGTTCTAATATATTCCTTCAACAACAGTGTGAGGTGGATAGTCTCTCTACTGAATAAATAGGAGCCAAGGCACAGGAGGTTGCGTAACTCGCCCCAGGTCGCACAGCTAAGCAGGAGCAGAATCTCCTGTCTCTGGAGTCCACTGGCTAACCCTATGCTATGCTGATGGTTATTTCACTGGAGGAGACAGGATAGTAACCTGACCAGGGAGCCCAGCCCCTCAGAGGCAGGACAACCACTTCATCCAGAGGCGCCTTCATTCCTGGGCCTTCCGAGACACCCGGCTGCAAAGACGCTGTGAAGAGGGAAAAAGAATTTCAGGTGCATTCTGAGGGAGGGAGCTCACACTCAAAGGCCCAGCCAGGAAGGAAGATTGGATCTCCCAGGCAGGATCCACTTCTGTGGTGACGCCCCTTGAGTTGCTGTTCTGGTATGAAGACAGACTTGTTAAAGCAGTTAAAAGCAGCAGTCCCCATTGTGTCAAGTGGTGACAATATAATCCTCCTTAATAATTTGGCGCTCTCTCCCAACTCCCCTCCAGCCTTCAATGTGACTTCAGATGCCTGTCAGTGCCGAGGACCTGGCGAGGGGGCCAGGTAAGGGCTTTCCTGCTCTCCAATCCCTCAGATTCTCCACTGGAAACAGCGACTGCCTCCCTTTGCTTTGCTGACTGTTGCTTTTTAAGATTTGTCTCTTTTTTTCAAATAAAAATTTAAAACACACAAGAAGGATATTAGTGTATTAAATTCCCACAAATCCATCACCTAGCTTCAATAATATCATCATGTGGCCAACTCTGTTTTATTCATACCCCATCCACTCCTTCCCCTCACCACGGGATTAATGTTGAAGGGAATCCCAGGCATTTGGCAATATTATCCATGACTGCTGCAGTATCTATCTCTAAAAGGTAAGGGCTCTTTGAAAAATTACCCTCAATGTTATATCATACCCAAAATTAAAAATAATCTCTTAATATTGTCAAATATCCTGGGCAGGATTCATACATACATACATACATACATACATATATACATACACACTCTCTCTATATATAATACAACAACACACACACACACACATATATGTCACACGTGTGTGTGTATAGTTGTTGTTGCGTGCTGTCCGATCGGATCGGACTCAGTGGCCCTGGGTACAACAGAATAAAGCGCTGCCCAGCCCTGCTCAGCCTCAGAATCATTGCTGTGTTTGGACCCACTGTTGCAGCTGTTGTGTCAGTCCATCTTTGAAGGTTCTCCTCTTTTTTGCTGACTTTCTTCTTCTTTGCCAAGCATGATGTCCTTCTTCAGGGACTGGCCCTCCAGATGACATGCCCAAAGTATAGGAGGTGACGTCTCACCATCCTTGCTTCTA
>NW_006921761.1:112265-119400 GCF_000298275.1 Orycteropus afer afer
TTTTTAAAATGACATTTTGAACCACCATGGCTGTGGACCCTGGAGTTCCCTGTGTCCTGGTTTTGCTGAATGCCCTTCCAGGGGATCATTTAGCATGTCCCTCTGAGCCCTGGTGGTGGAGTCTAGAGATGCTAGAGGTTCGGGTTTGCGTTTGGAGTCAGAATGGTTCAAAGGGTGTGCCATGTACTACGTGTTTCTCATGATCAGAGCCACATAAGGTCTGATTTTCTCTCATCTTGGGCAATTAAGAAGATAATTGATCAGTGGGTTCAAGTATTTTCAGCCTAATCTGTCCATTACAACATTCCTCATTTTCACAGAATGATTTTAGTAGTCATTGATGATTACTACCTAACTTAATTTTGTCGCTAGACATTTCAAAATGGTGATAATCTGATTCTAATATTCCTTCTTCATTTATCAGCTGTTGATTCTTCTGTAAAGAATAGCTTGTGCTCGTCCACTCTTTGGTAACTCTCAAGCAAAGCTCTTTAAGGAAAGGCAAGGTAAAGGCCGGCTTCTTTCCTTTCCTGTTTCTGGAATAATATTTTATTACTGCATATCCTCCAAAGGTGATACCTTCGTTATGTATTGCTGCATACAACTTGCCCTCAATCTTCGTGCTTCAAACAAAGCTATTTTATTATGTGTCATAATTTTGTGGGTCAGGAACTCAGTCTGGGGTCAGCTGAACGTTTCTTCTGCTGTGTGGTGTGCTGTTAGGGTCATTCGGGGTATTTAACTGGAGTGTGGGCTGGTCTGGAGGACCCAAGATGGCTTTGCTCATTTGTCTCTTGTCTTGATGGGAATGGCTGGAAGGCTGAGCATTGCTGGAACCATTGACCAGGATGCCTACACTTTGTGTGGTGGTTATGTTTCTGTGTCAACTTGGCTGGGCCTGGTTGAGTGACTGGGCAGCTGGTGGTAGTTATTTCCCTGATGAGACTGACAATCAACTCCCTGGTGGGATCTACCACAAGCAGCTGAGTAGCTGCCTTTGGGACATGGTCTGCTTCCTGTATGTAAGGAGAAACCTTGGGAATGGTCTCTAGCCTTTGGCATGCTTGGACCTGCATGTAGCCTGCGTATCATTGCTCAGCAGCCTGCCATGCTCTGCCAACCCTGGAACTTACAATGGACTTAAGTTAATGGCCTGACATGTGGTTTGGTAACATCAGGACTGTGCCTTTTTACTTGTCTACCTTGGGGCTTCTCAGCCTCAGCAGCCAGCAGCTGTCTGAGTGAAGAAACGCCTCTAGCTCCAGTGGGCTGGAAGCAGGAAGCAAAGCTGGACCCCAAGGTTGAGGGGCTTTCACCCAGCCCCTAGAGCCTAGCACTTTGAACTTGGACTTAAAGCCTCCAAACTGTAAGAATAAACTCCTGTCTGTTAAGGCCATCCCATTTGTGGTATATATTCCTGTCAGAGCGGCACCAGAACACATGGCTTCTCCAGTGTGCCAATCACAGGTCTTTTTAGATGGTGGCTTGGGACTCCCAGAGAGTGTTCTGGGAGACTGAGACAGAGCTGCAAGGCATCTTCTGACGTAGCCTCAGAAGGTCAAGTGGTATCACTTCTGCTGTATCCTGTTGGTTACAAGCAAGCCCCTGGACCAGCTGGGATTCAATGACAGGCTTACCCAAGGATGTGAATACCAGAGGGCATAGTTCATTGAGACCCTCTTGCAGTCGAGGAGCACAGAGTCAAAGGCCGTCTTACCACGTAGTTCCTTGGAGTGAACTTGGCTCTTTCTCCCCACAGGGTCTGGGGCGGAGCTGACTGCAGCAGGGCGAGGGCAGAGCCATGCTCGGGAGTCCACGGCCTCCTTCCCGGCCAGCGACTCCAGGCAGCTCCCCAGTGAGCAGGGTCCAGCTCCTGTGACACCAGAGGGCCCAGTGCGAGCTGCAGCCTGGCCGGCAGCGCCTGCCCACTCACTGCCCCTGGTTCCTCACAAACTCTGGCTTAAGCTGGGTACTTCCATGGGGAACACCCGGAAGAACTTGGCCTTGTCTTGCTTGAACACTCGAGCGAGGATCTGTTCCAAGAGCTTGGCCTGCTCCTGTGACCCACAGGTTAACTCCAAGGCTGTCATCCCCGTGCAAGCAGACTGCCGTATCTTTCTCCCGGAGCACCTGGTGGCTGTGCACTGTCGACCTTTCAGTTAGCAGCTCGGCACTTAACCCCTGCACCGCCAGTAAGCGTTGTATACTTTTGTGTGCAAAGCCTTTTTATTCTGTTGAATTTTTCATTGAGGAGTAATTTCTGGGAGTATAATTATTTTTTGGCTCTTGTATCATCAATTTGTTTTCCCAAAGGTGCACATAGTTTATATCTTAACAACATTTGAGAGTTATCAATTTTAAGTGTTTTTGCTAATTTAGTAGGTGTAAAACTGAATTCAAATTGCTTTGAATGTCTTTATTTTTTCTCCTGTTCTATTCTAAGTTGTCAGTTATTTCTGGACTATATAAAGGGCGAATTTGTTTAATTTGTATGAATTTGGTGTTGGTGCTTAAGTACAATTCAGATTGTTTCTGGTAGTGCCTCCAGTGCAATTTGTATAAAAAATGTTCTCTTAACCATTTTTTAATCATAACATTTAATTTCCAAATTGTCTCAGAGGTGAGCAGCGGTGGCATTTTTCTTCTTGGATTCTGCATCTACAGGAAATTCACAAGTATGAGCACCTCCTAATTATGTCTGCAAAACTCCAGAGAAAATGAAAAACAAATATTTTAAAAACAGTTCTTTATACATGTAAAATAATTTAGAGATTATAAATAACATATGGAGATTATATGTATAATCATACATATATGTATATATATATATATATAAAATCTCATTTGATCCTTATGTTCAACCCTGGAGGTAGACTGGGAGGGCATTACTAAGACCATTTCACAGATGAGAACACTGAGACTCAGAGAAGTGAAGTGCATTGTGACCCAACTAGTTAATGGCAGACAAATAGAATCCAGGCTGTCTGACTCCAAATGTTTGTTCCCAAATTTATGAAAAAGTCAGTAGTGGCTACCTACCATATTTCAGGCAATGAGCCAGGAGCTGGGATATAGTCACAAATATGGGAGCTCCTGTAGTGCCTAAGGCATTTGACTGCTAACCAGAAGGCTGGCAGTTCAAATCCACCAGCTACTCCTTGGAAAGAAGATTAGGCAATCTACTTCCGTAGTGATACTGCCTTGGAAACCCCAGGAGGGGTCGCTATGAGTCGGGTCTGACTTGATGGCAGTGAATTTGGCTTTTGGTTTTGGGTGCCACTTGTGGAGAAGAAGAGCAGGGGAGGAAAAGCAGGTTTGGGGTATGTGTGTGTCCACTGAATGTTAAGCTCTGAAAACCCAAGTAAATAAGAACTCTTCCTTTCCCTAACAAAATCCTCAGTTGAGTGATAGAAGCAGTGGCATAAGTAACCCCAACATGAGGCGAGAGGGGCTGTGTAACAGAGGTCTGTACGAGGTTCTGGAGACACAGAGGAGGGAAGAACTACATCTGCAGGGGAGGGAGGAAGAGCTATCAGAGGCGCCTTCCCAGAGGAGGTGCCACCAACCTGAGAAGAGGCAAGAGGCTTCCAGGTAGAAGTGTGAGGACACCAGTAATTCCTGGAGTTGGCAAGCCCCAATCCTGCTTGGTGGGGCCACAGTGTGTGAGTAGGAGTTCTTCTGGAGCTGGGGAGGTTAGCAAGGGGCTGAGAGGTACTGAGTTTATCTTGTTGATGATGCAGTAGGCTTCCAGAATCCCTTCTACAGTCACTAGAATGTAACTGCATCCACTACAGTGTAAGCGCCCTGGGGAGGGAGCCACGTTTTGTTTACTTACGAATTCTAAGATCATTCAGCAGTGCCTGACACGTAGTAGGTGCTCAGGGAATGTTTGCTGAATGAATGAATGATAGGCGATATAGAATCTGCTTTATCTTCCATGTTGTTGGGGATTTCCCAACATCATCTATTTCTTTTCATTGTATACATTTCACAGTAAATCTTAAGATAAAATTTATATGCTAAGTTGAAAACACATTTTATTCATTTACTTAATTTTTCTTCAATTAATCACCAATAGTTCATTTTTAAATAAAAAACAATGGGGTATCT
This sequence comes from Orycteropus afer afer, assembly GCF_000298275.1. Classification (NCBI taxonomy): domain Eukaryota; kingdom Metazoa; phylum Chordata; class Mammalia; order Tubulidentata; family Orycteropodidae; genus Orycteropus; species Orycteropus afer. The sequence goes on from NW_006921761.1 coordinate 116,376, forward strand.
GAATTGAGAAATACATGGACCATTTTAAAAATATGAATACATGCTCAGGCATTCTACTTGATGCTGTTTTCATTATCAGTAAAAACCTGAGTGGATTTAGCAAACATTTTCAAATGCTGCCGTTGTTGAGGTGATGAAGAATACGACTTAACGACCAGCCAAAAGTTATCAAATGTTAGAGATGGAAAGGTCTCTGGCCTCTGGTCTTTCTTTCATTGTACAGACAAGAAAGTGGGACCCAGAGAAGGGAAGGGACTAGCTCCAGGTCACTCTGCAAGTTGTAGGCAGAGCCAGGAATGGGATCCAGGTGTTTGGCCCTCAAGCCCAACACCTGTGTTATTCCGTGTTGTAGTGGCTGTTGTTTTTGTCTGTCCAGAACCTCTTCCCTCACTTCAGGAAACAGATTCCAAGCCTCTAGCCCAGGCATGAGTGTGTGTCCCAGGCTAGGCCAACCATTCTTTAGTGCTTCACCCTCTCTAGCCTTAATCATTGTTCTGGAGTGAGTGTGATACCCAAGGTGGGCTGTTATGGGTCGAAATGTGACCCCAAAAAATATGTGTAATAAATCCTGACCTGTAGGCCCGTGGGTATGATCCCATCTGGGAGTGGGTCATCTTTGTTACGCTGATAGAATTAGCGTAGGATGTGTTTCTCCTTTGAGATATAAAAGAGAGTGACCAAGTAAGGGAATGAAACGCAGACAAGAGAAGAGAGGCGCCAAGCCACGTGATACCTGCCCAGGAGCAGGCCCTGCCTCCAGAGCTGCAGGAGAAGGCCTTCCCTAGAGCCAGCAGCCCGCATCCAGCGTGCTAGCCTCCGAAAGTGTGAGGACGTTTCTGCTTGTTAAGCCACCCAGTTACAGTATTTCTGTTATAGCAGCAGTAGATAACTGAGACACAGACCAATCCGAGTCCTTCCCTGGCATTTGTGATAGTGGAGCTGGAAAGAGAAGGACCTTTTCTTTCTGGTTGTGGGGCTGTGGGAATGTGAGCTCAGAGCTTGGGGGAAGATGGAGGACAGAAGGAAAAGAGAGAGACGGGAGAATTAATATGGGTGGGCTGTTGTTGTTGTGTGCCATCAAATCGGACCCGACTCATAGTGACCTCTCCTTGGGTTTCCGAGGCAGTATCACTACGGAAGTAGATTGCCCCATCTTCCTTCTGAGGAGTGGCTGGTGGGTTTGAACCGCCAGCCTTCTGGTTAGCAGTCAAGTGCCTTAGCCACTATGCTACCAGAGCTCCTGGATGGGCTATAGGCAGTTGAAATACTCTAGTCACCAAGGTGCAGCCTTCTGGAGAATGGTATGTGTCATTACAGTAACCACCCCTCCTTTTCGGTGCTACAAGCTGGAGTTGCGTTCTTGTCACCTGCGGTCAGAGAGGCCAGCCCAGGATTTCTCACAGCAGCACTACTGGCATTTGGGCCAGATTATCGTGTGTGTGTGCTGGGCAGGGGGTGCTGCCCTGTGCCTGGTAAGATGGTTAGCAGTGTCCCCAGCCTCCACTCATTAGATCCCATGTTTCCAGACGCTGCCAAATGTCCCCTGGATGGGCCGGGGCAAAGGAGCCCCTGGTTCAGAACCACTGGTCTAGTTTAGTGCTCATGGTGACTTTTAGTTTCAAAACGCTGATGGGGAAATGGAAGCTCAGCAGGATTGTGGGACTTTTTTTCAAAGTGGCAAAGACAGGGGACAACCGAATCAAGCAGCAAGGATCCAGGAAGTGATCCTACAAAGAGATGTTGGTACATGCAGATGTTGGCTCTCTTCTAGCTATTGGAACAATAACACACTCCACAGAATTATTTGGGGTTTTACCCATGACAGAGGCGGCAACTCTCTGCTAAGAATTCTCACGCATCTCACAAGATGGTGAGACAAAGCAGTGCAGCTGGTTTTATTTCTGCTGTTTTAGCTCTTTCTGGTGAATGGCTTGGAGGGTTAGGTTCATGGAATTTAGACAGAGTATCTGTAGAGGGCTCCCTGCATGCCCTTCTGAAGCAGATATCCGGACACCGAAACTTGCCATTCACTGTGGAATTGATGTCTACCTGAGATCAATAAAACACCATGAAGATGCTTCATTTTTTGTTTTTAAAGAAAGTGCTCTTCAGATGAGGCATTGTGGGAGCAGGAACACGGGCGCAGGAATCCGGAGGTCTGGATGTGGGCCTCACTCTGCCACAAATGCTGGGTGGCACTGGACAATGCCTCAGTTTCCTTCTCTGTGTAATGAGGCTTTGCTGTTGTCAGGTGCCGTTGAGTCGTTTCCGACTCATAGTGACCCCATGCACAGCAGAATGAAACACCCTCTGATCCCGCGCCAGCTCCATGATCCTTGCTATACTTGAGCCCATTGTCGCAGCCACCGTGTCAATCCATCTCGTTGAAGGCCTTCCCCCCTCTTTCGTCAACCCTCCACCTTACCAAGCATGACATCCTTCTCCATGGAATGGTCCCCTCTGACAACATGACCAAAGTAGGTGAGACGAAGTCTGGCCATCCTCGCTTCCAAGGAGCGTCTTGGATGCACTTCTTCCAAGACAGATCTGTTAGTTCTTTTGGCAGTCCATGGTACCTTCAGCATTCTTCGCCAGCATCACAACTCAAAAGCATTAACTCTTTTTCGGTCTTCCTTATTCATTGTCCAGCTCTCACATGCATACGAGGCGATTGGAAATATGGCCTGTGTCAGGTGCACCTTAGTCCTCAAGGAGACATCCTTGCTCCTTAGCACTTGAAAGAGTTCCTTCGCAGCTGACCTACCCAGTGCTACATGTCATCTAATGTCCTGACTGCTGCTTCCCTTGGCCTCGACTGTAGAACCAAGCAATGTGAATTCTTTGACAACCTCAGTCTTTTCTCCGTTTATCATGATGCTGCTTATTGGTCCAGTTGTGAGGATTTTTGTCTTCTTTATATTGAGATGTATTCCATACTGCAGACTGTGTTCCTCAATCTTCGCCAGTAAGTGCCTCAAGTCATCCTTACTTTCAGCAAGCAAAGTTGTATCATCAGCATATCTCA
>NW_006921761.1:122904-124236 GCF_000298275.1 Orycteropus afer afer
AAAAAGTAACTCCCTTCCTCATTCTTTCTCATGCTTCATGGCTGCTCCCCCAACCATTCCTTTCTGCCCTTTGACCTGCTTCTTCTGACACTTCTATCTGCATTTCTAAATGACATGCGTTTATTTCTTGATTTATCAGTTTTAGACATTATCCATCGGTTTCCTCCTATTACAGAAGATTTAGCCCTTGTAACTAATCTTCTCTAACTTTCCCTCCCTTCATGCTTTCACTATACTATCACAAATTTTTGGTTTAATCAATAGTCAATATTACATTATTATGACTGTAAATATTTGTTCATTGCTAAGCAAGTAATGTGCTATGTTTCTCTTCTTCTTTCTGTTTTTCCTGGAGTTAATAGTCATTTTGATTTTTTAAAAATTTGATTCATTTTTTACGTACTTTGTTTGTCCCATGTGTTTCAACTAATCTGGAAAACACCTATGACCATATATCATAGTTTTAAAAAGTTTTTTTTAAATCAAAGCTAAACATACACATAGTTCAAAGAGTCAGATAACTCTGAGATTTGATGTCAAAAAAGAGCAGCCTCCTTATTTTCCTTCTCCCTTTTCCCCTTCCCCAAAAACAATTTTCCTCCCAAACTCTTTGGCTAATTCTTTTGGTATTTTTCCTACATATCTCTACATAACATGTTTAAATTGGTACTACTTGATTTTTCAAGTTTATGATTTACTACTGTGGAAACTTTGAAGATTTCGTTTTCATGAAAAAGTATCTTCTGGAACCTTCTGCCTTTCTCCAACCTGGACCTCTTGGCCTCGGTGAGCCCGGCACAGCCATCACCCTTGGGATCTCCCTTTACTGATGCTCTGGGGATTCCCTTCATCTTTCGGTGTTGCAAGCCCTACATCCTATATTCATGTCTCCTTTCTCAGTTTCCGCCTACGTTTTAATGGAGTACTTGCTTCAGTAATTTCCTGAGAAGAAGCATGGGAAATAAGACCAGACTAGCAGGAGCTCTGACTAGGGTTGCTATGAGTTGGAGGCGACTGGACAGCATGTAACAACAATAACAACAACAGGAAGCAAGTGAGGCCCTCCCTTGAGTGTAAAATATAAGGGGCACCAAAAAAACTTGGCAATCAAGATACAAATATTTTAATGAAATAGTTTTTTTAAATTTTGAAAACTTAAAAGTTTTTAAGCTTATAATGAAAGATTATAGAGCAATGAAATAGGTTTTTTAAAAAAACAAAATTAAGTGAAAAAAATATCCATGGTGAACATCAAAATTTAAAATGAAGACAGACTTGGTAGAATTGTGTTCTGGTTACCTAATGCCACTCTAACAGAAGCTATTACAAATC
>NW_006921761.1:124731-126565 GCF_000298275.1 Orycteropus afer afer
CTCATCATGAGGAATATTCCATCCAGCTGCCCAGCCACTCAGCCAGGTCCAGCCGCGTTGACACACAAACTGAACCACCACATTGGTCTTCAGCTCTGCCTCTTGCTCCCAGCCCACTGAAGCTAGAGGCACTTAGGCAGCTGCTGGCTGCTGAGGCCGACAAACCCAAGGTCGACAAGTGAAAAGGCACAGTCCCAATGTTACCAAACCACACAGCAGGCCATTGATTCAAGTCCATTGAAAGTCCCAAGGTCGGCAGAGCATGGCAGGCAGCTGAACAACAACATGGCTACATGCAGGGTTCAAGCATACCATAAGCTAGAGACCGTTCCCAAAGCTGTTTGTTATATTCAGGGAGCAGACCACATCCCTAAAGCAGCTACTCAGCTGCTCACAGTAGATCCCACCATGGAGTTGATTGCCAGTCTCATCATGGGGAATACTACATCCAGTTGCCCAGCCACTCAACCAGGCCCAGCCACGTTGACACACAAACTGAACTACCACAAACTGGTTCCCTTTTATGTCAGCCTCTGATGTGGGCTCACACAGCAGTGATAGGAAGTACATATTTTGAAACTTTGCTTGTATAAAAATATTTTTATTCTGTTCTCACACTTGATTTATGAATTTGCTTGGGTAGTGAATTCTAGATTAGAAAAAATCCTTCTTCAGAGTTTTGAAGACATTGTTCCATTGTCTTCTGCCTCCCAGTGTTCCTTCTGACAAGTCTTCACCGATTTTGATTGCTGACTGTTCCTATGGGGCTGGCTTTTGTTCTCTCAGAGCTTACAGGAGCCGCTCTCCATCCCCAGTGTTCTGAAATTTCACAATGATTGCCTGGTATGGATCTGTTTAGAATCCAGGGACCCTATCTTCAGGAATTCTTTCATTCTGGAGACTTATGTCTTCTAGTTATGGGGAAGCTTGTTATTTTTCATAATTTCTTACCATCCTATTTCACCACCATTAATTCAGTATGGATTCCACCTCAACATAAGGAAAGCACAAATCTTCACAACTGGACCAATCAGCAACATCATGATAAATGGAGAAAAGACTGAAGTTATCAGGGATTTCATTTCACTTGGATCCATAGTCAACACCCATGGAAGCAGCAGCCAAGATATCAAACGATGTATTGCATTAGGCAAATCCACTGCAAAATACCTTTTTAAAGTGTTAAAGAGCAAAGATGTCACTTTGAAGACTAAGTTGTACCTGACCTAAGCAAGCCATGGTATTTTCAATCACCTCATATGCATGTGAAAGTCTGACAATGAATTAGGAAGACTGGAGAAGAATTAATTTGAATTGTACTGTTGGCAAGGAATACTGAAAATACCATGGACTGCCAGAAGAATGAACAAATCTGTCTTGGAAGAAGTACAGCCAGACTGCTCCTTAGGAGCAAGAATGGCCTGACTTCATCTCTTGTACTTTGGTTCATGTTATCAGAAGGGACCAGTCCCTGGAAAAAGATACCATGCTTGGTAAAGTAGAGGGCCAGAGAAAAAGGGAAAGCCCTCAAAGAGATGGTTTGACACGGTGGCTGGAACACTGGGCTCAAGCACAGCAATGATTGTGAGGATGGCTCAGGACCGGGTGTTTTGTTCTGTTGTTCATGGGGTCAGAACCGGCTCGCTAGCACCTGGCAACAACGCTGCCTTAGACTCACTGCCCTGCCAACTTCTCCTCTGTGCTTTCGAGTTACTGTTGTCAGTGTGATCTCATGTAGGTAGTTCTCTAAAAAAACACAATGTCCGAGGGAAACAGGTTTTATTTTTTCCCTACTGAGTAAAGCCAGCTAATAATCTTTATCTCTTTATCATTT
>NW_006921761.1:127065-128087 GCF_000298275.1 Orycteropus afer afer
CACTGTCTAGTTATTCTGGTCTCATAGTCATAAAGGTTGAGGATCACATGGTGTACCAATCCCTTTAACTAATTGTTTCCATGCATCTTTGATTTTCTTCATTCTTCTTTGCTCTGGATGAGGAGAGATCCATCGTTGTATCTAGATGGCCATTTGCAAACTTTTAAGATCCCAGTGGCTACTCGCCAAAGTAGGATGTGGAACAATGTTTTTGTGTAGTATATGTTATGCCAATTGAGCTTGATGTCCCCTGAGACCATGGTCCAGAGCCCACAGGTCCAACTACTCACTCCCTCTGGGTAGCTGGATGTGGCCAAGAAGTGAATACAACCTTGTTCCTTGTCAGCTCTACTATATACCTAGACATTTTTATGGAACACATAAATACACTTGTAGAAACATTGTCTGGCAATCCCATACATGGTCATGGGCATGCTCCCCCCTGCACAGACGTATCTAATTGTTCACCCTGTCCAAGGTAAACATTCTTTACTAAGTCAACTAAATTGTTGTTTAGTTTAAAGATGACTTCTGAATATAGTTTTGGTTCAAGGTTCAAAGCTTTTTTTCAGGGAAACAAATTTAGGGGTTCTCCAGTCTCAGTGGATCCAGTTAGTCTGGATTCCATAAGAAATGGGAAATTCTGGTCAACATCCCCCCACCTCCCAATCATGATTCATCTGTTGAATACTTGACCCAAACATTGAGTAATGGTAGCTGGGCAGCATCCAGTTCTTGTGGTCCCATCTGTTGAATACTTGACCCAAACATTGAGTAATGGTAGCTGGGCAGCATCCAGTCCTTATGGCCCCATGCCAGAAGTTCCTGAGGGCAAGCTGGACTTGCAATCCAGTTCCTTCTTCAGTTCCTGAGTTTCTTTCCTCTACTGCTTCAGACAAATAGAGACCCATTTTTGTATCTTGCACAGGCCTGCAAACTTGCAGACCTTAGGCACTATTCAATAAACAGGAGTTAGAAGGGAAACTCTAAAAACACTATCAGGCCAGTTGGTGGAACAGTCC
>NW_006921761.1:132792-140111 GCF_000298275.1 Orycteropus afer afer
CATTGGGGTAAATTGTAGTCAATGTCATGAGACAAAGTGTGTGTGAACTGCTGTATGGAAAGTGACTTTGCTCTGTAAGCTTTCACCCAAATCACAATTAAAAAAAAAAAAAAAAAGAGAGAGAGAGAGAAAGAGAGAGCGAGCCTGAAGCAGGACACACCCAGTTTCAAGAAAACAAAACTTAGAGAATGTAACCCCCCCGTAAGTACTCCCTCCCTCTCACTGCACTTCCTGCTTCTGTAGAACTGCCCTACTTGTGTTTTTCAGAAAAGAAACCAACCATCATATACCCCATGTACTCCGGAAACATACAAAAGCCCTGTGTAACCTTTGTCCAGGGCTCAGTCTCTGGATATGAATCCACTGAGCCAAGTGCCCACATGAATAAAGGTCCTTCCTTTTTCACCATCCTGCTTGGCCTTAGCATTTCCCTTGGTGGCTCTGATGACAAGCCCACCCTGGCTGGGTTAGATATAGCACTGTACATAGAACAAAATTACTGGAAATGGAAAACAGGAGGGAAAAAGGGTTTTCAAAAAAAAAAAAAAGAAAAAGGAATCAATTTAGGAGAAACGATTAAAAATAATGGGAGTTCTAGAAAGGCACAGGTGAGACCCTGAGTACTGGAAGTCATCCTTCATTGTCTCCCCTCCCTCAGATGTCATGGCAGCGGACATCAGCCAGGAATGACCTCCTGCTCCAAGAAGGGCTTTCCTTCCGGGTAGTGCTGACTTCCACTGGTGGCTGTGCTCTTTCTGTGTGAATGTGGGTACAGACGGTTCCCTCCTGTGCTCTGAGCCCGCAGCATCTAGGGAAATGGCGGATGCAGGGAACAGAGGCAACCTAAGATGGCAAACATGGGGGTGCTGGGGTGCCCCCTGAAGGGGGCGCCACCGAGCAGTGTTTCTGAGCCATGTGGTTTCCAGCCGGCCAAGGTCACTGGGAGTTCACGTGAACACCCTAGTGTGTGAGTGCCTGTGGGGGTTGAGCTGATCGTGCGCTTTCCCTTCTGCCCCAGTTGTCCCAGTGCGAGGGGCTGGAGGCTGGCATGGCGGGCAGACATGCATCTCCAGCTGCATAGCTCGAGTCTGCACGTGGGCATTGATTTTTGCATGGCTTCTCCAGTGAGTGGAGGCAATTGGGAAAAGCAGGTTGAGAAGACAGTCCAGCTGTGACTAGGCTCCACTGTCATATTGAAAAAGCCAGTAAAAGGACAACTTAACAGCCAAAGAGAAAATAATGAAGAAGCCTGTGACAATCACCCCATTACACCCATTTTCAGCTGTGGGCTGAGGTTGGGAGACGTTGCACTAGAGGTTCTTGTTTTTTTCAGAAGACAATGATAAGTTCTTGAATTTGTGCCATGCTGTGTTTCAGAAAGCACCTTTACCTAACCATAAACAATAGGGACAGGGTGGTTATTATTTTTTTGTAACAGGTTAGGAAATGGAAGCCCAGAGAAGGAAAAGGACCTGCCAAAGGTCACAAAGCAAGCGTCTGGCAGAGCGGGGCCTTGCACATGGATCCGGCATTTTCCCATCTATACTTGTATTTAGGAGCTCTGGTGGTGTACTGGCTAAGGCCCTTGACTGGTAACCAGTAGGTCAGCGGTTCAAACCCACCAGCTGCTCTGAGGAAGGAAGACTAGGTGATCTACTTCCATAAAGACTTACAGCCTCGGAAACCCAATGGGAATCACTATGAGTTGGAAATGACTTGATGGCAGTGAGTTTGGTATTTTATTATTTTTTTTCTTTTTATATTTGTGTCTGGAAACACTCCTTTGAATCCAGACTGGGCGATGCCGGGATATGCCCACAGACAAAGGACTTCTGGGATGTGACTGGGAGCCCTGATGGTGCTGAAAGTTCAGCAGTTCAAACCCACCAGCTGCTCCATGGGAGAAAGAGGTAACAGTTGGTGTCTGTAAACACTGACAGCCTTGGAAACCCTCTGAGACAGATCCACTCTGTCCTCTAGGGGCGCTGTGAGTCAGACTCGACACCATAGACATAGGTCTGGTTTGTGCTTTGCCTCTCTACAGATCACAGCCTTGGAAACCCTCTGGGGCACTTCTGCTCTGTCCTATAGGTCACTATAGGACAGACTTGATGGCAATGGGTTTGGGTTTGAGTTGGGGTGTGGCTCATTTTTAGCAGGTTGGAATCAATCACTTGTGTGCAAAGCAAGGCTCAGCAACTGGCAAGACTGAGTGGAGCTGGCAGGCATCCAAAGCCTCCATGTGAAAGGCAAGAACCTCCCGCACCCCGTAATCCCGGCTATAGGGTCTCTATTTTCTGAGATTCCTAAACAGTGTTACACATAACCCTCCAGGGGCTTAAACTTGACACACAGATAGGTGAGCAGGGGCACGTAGGTAATCTCCTCATGCGTCCTGTTGCCACCTCGGCTGGCGGGGAGAGAACACCATGGCCTTAATCCCCACCAGGCAGAGCTCTTCTTGCTCCTGCTGGGAACTAGAAGGAAGGAGTGAGAAATGGCCCAGGCCAGAAGCCAAATAGTTGTCAGGTTTTTTTTCTTTCAGAATTGAGTTCTAAAATATAGGAAGGGATTCTTGTTTAGAAAAGACCAGAACAATTCCTGTCACAGACCCAGCTGTGGTGAGGGCCCCTTGGACACATGGCTGAGGGGTTGTTAGGTACTGTGAGTTCTCTGCAGATACAAGGATGCTTGTGTCTCCAGCTGTTTTACCTGAGACAAGGCGGGGAGAATCTCTCCCTACATCCTTAGGGAGGAGCCTTGATGGTGCTCAGCTGCTAACCAAAAGGTTGGCAGTTTGAACTCATTAGCCAATCCATGGGAGAAAGACATGGCAGTCTGCTTCCATAAGATCGACCGCCTTGGAAACCCTCAGGAGCAGTTGTGCTCTGTCCTCTACGGGCACTGTAAGTCAGAATCAACTCCATGGCAGAGGGTTTGGTTTGGACTTGGCTTCTGTAAAGATTGATAGCCTTAGAAACCCTGTGGGGCAGTTCCCCTCCGTCCTCTGGGGGTGCTGTGAGCCAAAATCAACTCCACAGCAGTGGGTTTGGTTGGGGCTTTGCTTCCATGAAGATTGACAGCCTTGGAAACCCTCTGGGGCAGTTCCACTCTGTCCTCTAGGTCACTGTTGTTGTTGTTGTTATGTGCCATGGAGTTGGCCCTGACTCATAGCGACCCCTCCTTGGGTTGCCAAGGCCATATCACTATGGAAGTAGATTGTCCAACCTACTGGTTGGAGTGGCTGGTGGGTTTGAACCGCCAGCCTTCTGGTTATCAGTCAAGTGCCTTAGGCACTATGCTACCAGAGCTCTAGGTCACTAGGAGTTGGAATTGACTCGGTGGCAAAGGGCTTGAATTTTGCTTTTTTGTTTTTACGCCCCTTGGGGCAGCACTGCCAAGTAAGAGGGGTCTACTCCTCTTGGTTCGCAGCCCCTAAGTCTTCCTAACCTCATCCTCAGCCCTGATCTCAGATTCTTCCCAAGGTCCAAGGTCTCATAATTTGTAATCCCGTGTGCAAAGCTTTGGAAGGGCGTCGGCGTGACTCACAGAAGCTCTGGAAATGGACAGTCGGGCTCCAGGACAGCCCGTGGCAGGTGTGTGGCTGGGGGCAGGGCAAGCATCTGGGTATAGAAAAGGAGCAGGGATCGACTGAGGCACCTACCCCAATTCCCTGCTTCTGGAGGCCGTAGTCTCAGTTGGGTTGGGAGAAGCTGGCAACAGAGACCACAGAGCCCTGCACTTAGAAATCTTGGAGACGCTGCATTTGAGAGAGGCCTGTGAGGCTTGGAGTGGTCGGGGACCTTGCCTTCAGCCTTGGCCAGGGCCATACAGCCACTGGTGCCGGAGCTGCTTCCAGCAGCAGCAGCGATGGAGTGTTTCCTTACACCCACGTGGAGCGGAAGGCTTTGCATCCATCAACTCATTCAGTCGTCCCAACAACTCTGTGAGGGGTTACCATTGTTTCTCCCATTTTAGAGGCAAGTAAACTGAGGCTCAGAAAGGTGAAGTCGTTTGCCAAAGCCACAGGACTGGCTAGAAAGGGACAGCAGTGGGACATGAACCCAGGCCTGTCTGTTGCCAAATAAGATAGTTACTAGGAAAGCACTTTGGAAAGAAACCAGCGCTCACATGTTCCCAGCCCTAATTTAAGGAAGAGTTCAGAAGGCCATGGTAGAGGGGGCGTCAGGAAGTCTTGGGTCCCAGTGCCCTGCCCGCCTTCCCCTCTCTGCCCCTCAGTTTCCTGTGGTGGCACATTTGCACTGCAAGGCAGGCATGGCCATGACATGGACAGAGGTGCTGGGGACGTGTTTCCATCCAGGCCTCAGTGGCAAAAGGCAGAAAGGCCACCAGAGTGGATTCCGGGGGTGGTTCCAGGCCGGCCTCCCACGAGGCTGGGTCTGGGTCGCTGCGAGCCCACCAGCAGGCCGACAGAAAACCCAGGCTTTGTTTGACTTGGCTTCTTGTGCCTTGTTTAGTCGGCAGAGCAGGGAGCTTATCCTCCGTCTTTGTCACAGGCCATTAGTACACGCATAATCCCCAGGGGCTTATGGCTGGCTGGCTGCTTTCCCTGGGAATGCAGGGAGGGCCCCAGGAAGCCCCGCTGGTAGGAGCAGCCCCCTCTGCCAGCAGAGCCGCCATGGCTCCGTGCACTCCTGGTCTGCAGCTCGGGCTGTGTGACCTTGGGCCAGTCTCTCCCGGTCTCCAGGCCTCCGTCTGCCTGGACATGGAGACGTTGGCTCGAAGGGATGTCCACTCCATGAGGATCAGAAAATTTCCTCACGGTTCTCCCCCTGGAGGCCTCCTGCTCCCCTCCACCACCCTCTCCTCCAATCCTGAAGCAATTTGTAGCGTCTGCCCTGTTTCCACCATCCTGTCCCTGCCTGGAGCCTGGGGCCAACCCCTCTCCTGTTCAACCTCCTGCTTGTAAATTGGGGCTAATAATACCCAATAACTCACCCTGCTGCCACGGGGATTAACTAATTAGTGGTTATTAAGGGCGGAGGAGCACAGCGTGCTGGGTTCCCATTGAAGACGATTTCGCTTCTCTGATTTCCTGCTGCTGCCTGCAGTCTGCAGGCGCTGGAGCCTGCAATCCCAGGAGCCCTGGCTTCCAGCACCCCCTCGGCACAGGGGGCAGGACCGAAGCGGGGGCGGGGCGGGGGTGGCCAGGGGCTACTGTGCAGCTCTCCTGTAGCAGAGAGGGGACTGAACTCAGGGCTCTAGACGGCAGCCCACCGTGCATGGTGGGAGTGGTCTCTGTCCCTGGAGGTGATCCCTGTGCCGAAAGATGTACCGCCAGGCTCCCGCATGCAGGGCTGCCTCCCAGACCTCCACAGCTGGTCATCAGGAAAGAAACTTAGGCTCTGGACGGACCTGGCTTACTGCGTGAGCGGGGGCATGCCACCCAGTTAAACGTCAGTGTCTTTACCTGTCAGCTGGGCACAGTGGCAGCTCTTCCCGGGATGCTGTGAGGACTGGCCCACAGCAAGTATCCCAGAAACAGTGGCCTTATGTTTTACTGGCTGCCAATGCCACGATGTCCAGAGCTGACCACAAAGCAGACATGCACTGCGCACCCCTGCGGGCCATGCTGGCCTAGGGGTTTTCATGTACAGTATGTCACTTTACTCTCGGCCTGAAGTCAGCAAGTGGGGGGCTATCACCCCATTCGGCGAGTGGCACGTGGAGGCTCAGAGAGGTAAATAACCTACCGGGGGCCATCTTTCTTTCAAGTGAGGTCTCCTTTTCAGGTTCTTGTCTTTGCCTTCCAGCTCCCCGCTGTTCTCTCCCCTGCTTTCTTTCCACAGGGGCAGCCCATGCCCCTTGCAGCTCCTCACTGCCTCTCCCCTCCCCCTGCTTGGTAACTGACCTCACCTCAGATGCCAAGAGCTTGCTGTAAGCAGTGTGGGGGTGCAGGAAGCCATTGCAGCAGGCCTTCTGCATGGCTCCGTGGATATTAGCTCTTGGTGCCGAGTGCTTCCTAAGCACCACGCCCACAGCGAGACTTCATGGTCTGCTCCAGGCTCCGGAGTGCACTGCTGCTAACTCCATTTTCCATACGAAGAAATGGAGGCTCAGAGAGGTGAAGCCACCAGCCCAACGTCACACAACTGGTAAATGACTGTCCCCAAGGACAGTGCTCATAACCAGATCCTATGTATTTCTAAACTCCTCCACTCTCTCTGGAGCCTGGGGTCCTGGGACTGACTCAGGCCCTGGTCGTATTTACCCTCTAGGTTCCTGCAATTGTCCTCTCGTCTGGTGTAACAGACACGCACACATGGAGCCTGTTTGTCCGTGAAATGGGAATGACAGGGACCACCTGGCAGCATTATTGGAGGTAAAGTATGAGCAGAGCACGTGTCAGGGCACATGGGGACACGTGGCGTAGTTATTATCACTGAAATGACCTTGGCCTCTTGAGGAGCCCATGAAATAAAGGGGTTCAGGTGTCTCTGATGACCTGTTGATGGTCACTGCCTCTGTCTGTGGGGACCCCAGAGGACAAAGCCAGTGGGGAGGAGCTGCAGGGGGGCGGCTGGGTTTTAAATGCCCCAGGGGAGAAAGGGCTGAAGGCGGAGTGGTGGTGTGAGCGGGTCTGGCAGCAAGCTGGCGCTGGAGTTAGGGAGGGTGTTGTAGTGGTTGTGCCACACAATTTCGGAGGTTCCGGAGGGGTGGCCGTAAGAAGGCTGGTTTTGACCCATCAAAAGCAAGAGTCTCCGAGCAGAGCTGTACGAAGACGGACTGCGCTGCTTCACGGAACAGTAGTGAGGGTCTCCTCATGAGGAGCATTCAAGCAGAGGCCAGAGGAACACTTGACGGGGTTGTTGCTGAAGGGATGAGTGGCACTGGGGGAAAAGCAGGGCCTGCGGTCTAACTTGAGGTCTACTTTAGCCTGGCATTTGCCCGCTGAGTGACCTTGGGAAAATGTCTTTACCTGTCTGAGGCTTGGTTTCCTCACCTGTAAAGTGAAACTGTATCCCCTACCATATCCTTTCAGGACTTTCGCGGACACTCAGAGCCATCCAGGCTATAAAAAGGCTTTGCAAGCTCTGAAGTCCTTTGCACGTGAGGGGCTTCAGAACTATCCCCCTGACTCGGGAGGGATAGACGAAGGGCAGGCGTGGGGAAGGAGGGGCAGGAAGAAACAGAGAGGGAAGAGAGGGTGAGCTTGGCTTTGTGCGGGTGCTGGCCTGGAGAAGCAAAGAGTCTGTATGACGGTGTGTCCCCACGTAGAGCCGCAGCGGTGGTTTATATGATGGCAGCGGTGCTTTATATGACCATGTGTCCCCACGTAGAGCCGCAGCGGTGCTTTA
>NW_006921761.1:140526-141719 GCF_000298275.1 Orycteropus afer afer
GGTGCTTTATATGACCATGTGTCCCCACGTAGAGCCGCAGCGGTGCTTTATATGACCATGTGTCCCCACGTAGAGCCGCAGCGGTGTTTAAGTCCCTCAGACAGCGCTGGCCCCTGGAATTGTCTGCAAGGAAGAAAATGTTTTGTATTTACCCTGTCCTTGGTAGCCACTAGCCTCATGTGGCTTTTGAGCCCTTGAAATGTGGTTAGTGTGACTGATGGGCTGGAGCTTTATTTTCATTTAAATTAGCTGCATTTCAGTGGCCACATGTGCTGCCACCTGGGACAGCTCAGCCCCAGAGCAAGCAGCAGGATGAGTAACTCCCTTCCCCATCCCCGCTCCCAGAGCAGGTGGGGTGCTCTTACGCCGTGTGAGCACCGTGCAGGTTACAGCACGAAGGAGACGTGGTTCCCGGCCCTGAAGAGCTCACAGCTCATCCTGGGAGACAGACAGCACGGGAACAGGGCGACACAGTGTGGGGCACACAGCCCTGTAGCTGTGTGGCAGTTAGGGTTGGGTGTCCTCTTGGCTGGGCCTGGTTTTGAGGGGTTGGGCAGCCTGATGTAGTTATTCCCCATGAGGAGACTGGTAATCATCTCCACGGTGGAATCTACGGTGAGCAGCTGAGTAGCTGCCTTAGGGATGTGGTCTGCTTCCTGTATATAAGGAGAAGCTTTTTTTTTTTTTTTTTTATTTTTTTGTGATTTGGGTGAAAGTTTAAAGAGCAAATTCACTTTCCATACAGCAGTTCACATGCACTTTGTCTCATGACATTGACTACAATTTACCCCAATGTAACAGCTCCCCTCCCACTTCCTCCTGATAGTTATCTCACTCCTCCATGCACTCCTGCCCCCTGAACTTTCTGCCTGCGCATTAACAGCCTTTCTTTCTCCCATGATTAATCTCTCCAAGGAGTGTATTTATTTCAGGTAAATATTCAACTCATATGCCTGTCTTTTGTTTGGCTGGAGTCCACAGGTGTGGGTTTAATTCCAGACCTGAAGGGCAGCTAGGGGCCGTAGTCTCAGGGTTCCACCAGGCTCCATTGGACCAGCAAACCTGGTCCCTATAAGGAGAAGCTTCAAGAAAGGTTTCTGAGGCTCAAACTTAAGGGCCCTAATATTTGGTATAAATAGACTACCAAGCATAATTCAAAATGCACCAACAGCAGAAGAGAAGCCAGATGATTG
>NW_006921761.1:142996-162338 GCF_000298275.1 Orycteropus afer afer
AAAAAAAAAAAAAAAAAAAGAAAGGTTTCTGAGCTTCTTGGCACATTAGGATCCTGCATTTGGCTGAGTCATCAGTGAGTGGCCTGCCATGTTGCCTGCTGCTCATGGGACTGTCCTGGACTTGAACTAGTGGCCTACCATGTTGTTGGCATGATTGTGCCATTTTACTTGTTGATTTTGTGTTTGTCAGCCTCAGCAGCCAGCAGCTGCCTGAGTTAAGAGAAGCTTCCAGCTCCAGGGTGCTGGGAGTAAGAGGCAGAGCTGAAGCTCAAGGTTGAAGAGCCTTCACCCAGTCCCTAGAGCTGGCACTGTGAACTCAGACTTAGCCTCCTATACTGTAAGAGAATCAGTCCTTGTGCTATTTCTCTTACAGCAGCACTGGAGAACCAAGACAAGCTACATGGAGTAAGAGGAAGGGCCACTCACTCAGCTGGGGCTCCAGAGGCTGCTCTGTGGAGGAGGAAGTGGGCAGTTCCTGGCAGGACAAGCATTCCTGAGGAGGGGACAGCATTGACGAAGGCTTGAAGTGGAGAGCACAAAATGTTTGGAGAGTGAAGGTTGGGGTGAGGACAGAGGAGCAGCAGGAATCAAATCCCAGATACCCTGTTCCAGTCATCCAAGGACTGCCCAGTGAGCTGATGGGATAGAGACCACCAGTGGCAGCCTGGGAAGGGTCCTATCTGCCCAACCTGCCTGGTACATTCAGAACAAGTGAAGGGTGGGCACTGGTATTCTCCTCCCTCCACCTCTTAGAGAGTCTCGTACAAGGACTCAGGGCCCTGATGTCCTCCCTTTGGCAGAATCCCCAAGAGTCCTCCCTCTCAGAGGACACCTCTCTTATTCTCAGCTTCCCCACTGGAAACTTGCTCATAGCTCATACCTCAATGATACTGGGCAGGCTGTTTCCCTGTCTCCTGGGGTCTTAGGCTGACAGCCTGACTAACTTCTTACATGGTGCTCCTGCCTCCAGCCCTACCTCCTTGCAGTCCAACCACCATATCTCCTGGGGAAACTTCCTCAGTGAAAGTGGAGGGCAAATATCGATGTCAGAAAGTTGGTGCTCTTTAAGGAGTATGTCACCATCCTCTTGTAGAGACTACCCGCTGCCGTCGAGACAGGCCTGACTCATAGCGACCCCTCCTTGGGTTTCCAAGGCAATATCACTACAGAAGTAGATTGCCCAACCTTCCTTCTGGGGAGTAGCTGGTGGGTTTGAACCACCAGCCTTCTGGTTAGCAGTCAGATGTCTTAGGGACTACACCACCAGAGCTCCCCTTGTAGAGACTAGTGGGAGAATACTTCCTGCCTAGGAATTTGATGTGGTCTAGGTTTAAGGATAAACAGTGACTATACATGTGGACCTCACTAGGTGGAATATACAAGAATGAAACTGACTACATCTGTGGAAGGAGATGATGGAGAAGCTCAATATCATCAGTCAGAACAAGGTCAGGGGGCAACTGTGGAACAGACCACCAATTGCTCATGTGCAAGTCCAAGTTGAAGCTGAAGAAAATTAAGACAAGAGCAAAGTATGACCTTGATTATATCCCACCTGAATTTAGAGACCATCTGAAGAATAGGTTTGACACTCTGAACTGTAATGCCCCAAAGATGATGAGTTGTGGATGACATCAAGGACATCACACACGAATAAAGCAAAAGGTCATTACAAAGACCAAATATGGATATAAAATTAAAAGACCAAAATGAATGTCAGAAGAGACTTTGAAACTAAATCTTGAACATACAGTAGCTAAAGTGAAAGGAAGAAATGATTAAGTAAAAGAGCTGGACAGAAGTTTGAAAGGGTAGCTCTCAAGAGGATAAAAGAAAGTATTAAAACAGAATGTGCAAAGGCCTGGAGTTAGAAGACCAAAGGGGAAGAACACATTTGTTATTTCTGAAGCTGAAAGAAAAAGAAAAAAACAGAAGCCTTGAGTTGGAATACTGAAGGATTCTATGAGCAAAACTTGAATGTTGCAGGAAACATTAAAAGAAGATGGAAAGAATACATAGAATCACTGTACCAAAAAGAATAGTGGATATTCAACCATCTCAGGAAGTAGCATATGATCAAGAACTGATAGTATTGAAGGAAGAAGTCCAAACTGCACTGAAGGCACTGGTGAAAAACAAGCCTCCAGGAATTGACAGAATACCAATTGGGATGTTTAAACAAGCAGATGCAATGTTAGAAGCACTCACTCATCCACGCTAGGAAATTTGGAAGAAAACTATCTGGCCAACCACCTGGAAGAGATCCATATACATGTCTACTCCAAAGAAAGGTGATCCAACAAAATGCAGAAATCATTGAAAAATATCATTAATATCACATGTAGGTAAGATTATACTGAAGATAATTTAAAAATGCTTGCAGCAGTACACTGACAGGGAGCTGCTAGAAATTCAAGCCGGATTCAGAAGAGGATGTGGAATGAGGGATATCATTGCTGATATCAGATGGATCTTGGCTGAAAGCAAAGAATACCAGAAAGATGCTTACCTGTGTTTTATTGACTATACAAAGGCAATCAACTGTGTGGATCATAACAAATTATGGATAACATTGAGAAGAATGGGAATTCCAGAACACTTCATTGTGCTCATGAGGAACCTGTACATAGACCAAGATGCAGTTGTTCAGATAGAAATAAGGGGACACTGTGTAGTTTAAAATCAGAGAAGGTGGGCATCAGAGTTGTACCCTTTCAGCATACTTTTTCAGGCTGTGTGCTGAGCAAGTAAGCCGAGGATCTGGACAATATGAAGAAGAATGTGGCATCAGGATTAGAGGAAGACTGATTAGCAACCTGTAATTGCAGATGGCAACACCTTGGTTGCTGAAAGTGAAGAGGACTTGAAGCACTTATTGCTGAAGATCAATATGGATTATACCTCAACATCAAAACCAAACAAAACAGAAACACACTAAACTCACTGCCAGTGAGTGGATTCCAATGCATAGTGACTCCCAGTGGGTTTCCTAGGTGGTAAATCTTTGTGGAAGTACACTGTCCCATCTTCCTTCTATGGAGTGGCTGGTGGGTTTGAACCACCAACAGTCTGATTAGCAGTCAAATGCCTTAGGCACTGTGCCACCAGAGCTCCTTACACCTCAACATAAAGGAAACAAAAATCCTTGCCATTGGAACAATAAGTAACATCATGACAAATGGAGAAAAGATTGAATTTGTCAATGATTTAATTTTACTTGGATCTGCAATCAATGCCCATGGAAGCAGCATCAATAAATCAAATGACATATTGCATTGGGGAAATCTGCTGCAAAAGAACTCTTTTTAAAGTGTTGAAGGAAGCAAAGATGTCACCTTGAGGACTGAAGTGTGCCTGACCCAAGCCATAGCATTTTCAATCACCTCATATGCATGTAAAAGCTGGACAATGAATAAGGAAGATCCAAGAAGAATACTGAATATATCATGGACTCCCAGAGGAATGGACAAATCTTTCTTGGAAGAAGTACTGCCAGAATGCTCCTTAAGAGCAAAGATGGCAAGACTTCATCTCATGTACTTTGTACATGTTATCGGGAGTGACCAGTCTCTGGAGAAAGACATCATGCTTGGTAGAGGATCAGTGAAAAAGAGGAAGCCCCTCAGTAAGATGGCGTGGCCCAAACAGTGGTCTGAAACATGACAATGGTTGTGAGGAAGACGCTCAGTAAGACGGCGTGGCCCAAACAATGGGCTGAAACATGACAATGGTTGTGAGGATGGCACCGGACCCAGCAGTGTTTCTTTCTGTTGTACACAGGGTCGTCATGAATCAGAACTGACTTGATGGCACCTAATGATGAACGATGAAGTTCAAGGACCACCACCCGTCAGTTTGTCTTGGGTGTTGCTAGGATGCTGGAAGCTATGCCACCAGTGTTTCAAATACCAGCAGGGTCAGCCATGATGGTTAGGTTCTCAGACTAAGGCACATTAGGAAGAAAGGCCTGGTGATCCCCTTCCCAAAAGTGGCCAATTAAAATCTTATTAATCACAACAGAACATTTCCAAAGCCCCTGCTTTGGATCCGTTGTCAAAACAAACAAACAAAAACCCACTACCATTGACTTGATTCTGATTCAGAGTGACCTCCACTGGGTTTAAATCTTTATGGAAATAGATTGCTTCATTTTCCTCCCATGGAGCAGTTGGTGGGTTTGAACTACTGACCTTCTGATTAGCAGCCAAATGTCTTGGTCCATGATGCCACCAGAGATCCTGAACACATCATCAGCACAAATCCATTGCTAAAGGAGGCCATCGTGTTTATGAAGCCCGACAGCCAATAAGGGCATGGGAGACATTGCTGAAATGGATTGGTTCAACAGCTGTAACTGTAAGCTGTAACTTGAATATGGTGGCAATTGTGACTGATGCAAGGCTGGGTAGTGTTTCACCCTGTGGCACAAGAAGTCCCCATAAGTCAGTCAACTCAGTGGCAGCTAACAACAAAGTTAGAGAAACTTCAGCTTCGGCCAGCTTGGCCAGTGGATGCAGCGTACTGTATGTCACTGGCTGCCTGGCCAATGTCCTTTCTCCTTTTGTTCCCTCCGAAGAAAACCCTAATATGATTGAGGTAGCCCCATCATACGCAGTCATGGACATCTGCTTCTAGAGGACTCTGACCCCACTCCCAACTCCAGAAGTAAACCTGTTAGTCTAGGGGAAAATTCCATTTCACTTGCCAGCGATTGGTTGAGGAAAGGTATGAGATGAAATTTTGGTCAATGAAACAGAAGCTACCTGCTAGGGACTACTGTCAAGGTTTCCTTGCCTCACCTTGAAAAACAGACATAGGAGGAGATGATTCCTCTTCTTCTTTGGGTTGACATCATGTGAATGATTTCGATGAATGTGATGGTTGAAATCACTTGGGCATCTGGTTCTAGGCAGAGTGGGGAGCTTGAAGAACCCTGATGTCACCATATGAACACATGAGTAAACTCAGTTTGAAGGCCATTGTGTTTTGCGAGGTAATCATTTCTATTTGCAGCTGAAAACTTATCTAATACCAGGAGGTGAGGTGTATTGGTCAGGACTCTCAATTTCAAATGACAGAAACTCAATTCCAACTGCTTGAGCCAAAAAGGTGAGAGGGAACTGCTTCCGTGATCACGTAAGATGGGCCTCCAGTGGGCAGGGGATCTGTGCAGATTATACGGGCTTTTTTTTTTTTTTTTTTTAAATAGCCTAAAGCCTACCTGTCTTTGAGAATTATGGCTTAGCTTTGGGAGATTATGTGCGTGCAAACATTGCTAATTGGAAAACTGTGGGAAGAATGAGTAGGCGTTTTTACTTCATGGGGTAGAGGCACTTTGAAGAGGACTGTTTTGGGCATGCCCAAGCTCATTCCACATTATTCTGGTGGGACCCTGCATGGTTATTGTAGGGTCAGACTTTGGCAAATACACTACTAGAGGGCTACTGTGTACTGTGAGTTACCTTGACCTTGGGTAAGTCCGATCCATGTGATCAGGATTGAGCTTTTCCTAACTGAATGGACATTCACCTGATGAAGGACTATGAAGGGTTTTCTTTCTCAGGGGAGGAGAAGGAAAGGGGTTTTCAAGACAAGAAATGTGAGGATTCCCCCATGAAGAGTTCATACTTCTTTTTCTTGGACTCTTGAAAGAGTAGTATTTAGAATCTAGCTTCAATTCCCTGTTGCTCTTTCTGACCTTCAGTAGAGGTTGATAGACCTATGCCCGCTGCGGGTAGGGCTGTGGGGCATTGAGGATGGACTAGGGGTGGGATTGTGGCCTTTCCAACAACTCCTGCTTGATGAGGCTTTGTAATGGCAGCTGCATCATACGGCAGATGCCCAGAGCAAAGCAAGTGGAAGCCAGAGAGCAGTGGGCATTTGAGACCCGTTCAGACTCATCCTCAGTCCCTGCTGGTGGTGCTGGGTGCCAATGGGTCAGTGTTGACTCAGGTACCCCATGTGACAGAGTGTAACTGCCCCACAGAGTCTTCTTGGCTGCAATCTTCATGGAAGCAGATGGCCAGATCTTTCTTCTGTAAAGCTGCTAGGTGGGTTCGAACTGCCAACTTTTTGGTGAGCAGTTGAGTGTTTAATCATTGGTGCCACCAGGGCTCTTTACCCTCAGTCTCTGGTTGTTGTTGTTGTTATTTCCCACGGAGTTGGACCCAACTCATAGCGACCCCCTCCTTGGGTTTCTGAGGCAGTATCACTATGGAAGTAGGGAGTAGCTGGTGAGTTTGAACTGCCAGCCTTCTGGTTAGCAGTCAAGTGCACTACACTACCTAGGTCTTTAATATTTTGCTTTCAGGCTGTGGGTATCAAGGTTAGGGTGGGACTTGATGAGGGTGGGCCCAGGATCTGAGAAGACACACTTTCTCCAGAAGCTCCTCTGCCCTCTTGGTCCCTTGTAAAGCTACCCCATGGGAGTTAGCCTCCATTTCCCCTGTGGAATCTCAGCTGAGGCCCAAGGTGCCTGCAGACTGGGGTATCTGTCCTCCGCAAAGAACAGCGATGACTTCTTACCTCCTCCCTCATGCTGGGAGGCTTAGGGACTTAGTGTGGCTGTTGAGGAATAAAGCTATTTAAGTGGTGAGCTTTATATTCTGATCCACAAACCTGTCTATTTCCAAAACGCCCTTCTAGACACAGCAAGCAAAGCCTGGAAGATTTCTCTCCCTCCAAAAGGTTGCTAACGTTGGCTGGTTAAATATGACGTGAGGCATTGTTTACTTCCGTAGTGTTGAGTTCTCTCCTACCTTCCCCACTGAGGCCACCAGCTGGGAAGCCTTCTGGGCACAGGGTAGGTAAGGGCTACTCCTTGACTGTCCCACCTTGGCCTGGCATTCAAGGCTCTTTTTCACAATCTGTTCTCAACTGACCTCCCCAGGCTTAGCTTCAGGCACTGCCCGAACATACTCTATTTTTAAAACCAAACTATTTTTTTTTTAAATCCAGGGAATTATAATTACTTTTTTTTTTTCCTCCTGCTATTCTATTCTTTCTGCTTGAACCACTCAGTTCCCTGCCCCATCATCCTTATGTCTATCTGCTAAGAGTCGGCCCAGGACAAATGCTACCTATCCCACAAAGCCTTGCTAGAGCAGGGCCTGAAACCTCAGGAAGACCTAGCTTCAAATCTCAGTTCCACCACTATTAACTACTTGACCTCAGGTGAGTAAAGATGCATAACTTAATCTTGATCTTCACTGTCTTATCTCAAAGGCAGGGATAATAATTCTCACCTCACAGTGTGGCTAAGTGGAGTAGACACATCATAAGTAAAGTGCCTGGTGCATTAGTAGGTGCTTACTAACAGTGGCATCCATCTCTTTTCCCTTCCTGAAAGAGTGGTTTGCTCAGGGACGGGCTTGGCCTTGGAGGCTCCCTTCACGTTTTGCCTCTAAGGATCATGGGACAAGTGTGTCCCAGACAGCCTGCGATACTTGGCTTCTGCTCTTCACTGGGTTGGCACCTCAGAACTCACACACACTTCAGTTTCTGCCCTCTGTCCTGAGCACTGACTCGAGACTCGCTCCGCTTTTCTTTGCCACTCCCCTTTCTCTGGCCCTTTAGTGAGATAAAGTAGCTGTCCCAAGGGTGGTGCAAGTTCTGAAGAAGGAGGGATTATATCCAGCTAGGGAAGGGGAAGGAGGTCTGGCAAGAATCCACAAAATAAAACACAAAAAAACAACCAAACCCAACTCATTGCCATTGAGTCAATTCTGACTCATAGCAACCCCCACTGGGTTTCCAAGGCTGTAAATCTTTACAGAAGCAGAGTGCCCCATCTTTCTTCCATGGAGCAGCTGGTGAGTTTGAACCATTGACCTTTTGGTTAGTAGCCAAATGCCTTAATCACTACACCACCAGAACTCCTTGGGAAGACTCCACAGAGGACGTAAATGGTCAAGTTGTATCAACTGGAGAAACATTCTAAACAAAGGCAAGGAAGGCTTGAAGCCTATTTGGTAAAAGCCAGGGAGTTGAATATGGCTGGGACATTGGGGGTGTGATGGAAAATAGTGAGAGATGAGGCTGGGAGGGTAGGGCGGTTCCAGGTCATGAGGAAACTGAACATCAAATGAGGAGGTCTGACTTTTACCCTGCAGACAAGGGGAGTCGCTGAAGGTCTTAGTACAAAGAAGCAGCAGTGTCCTAGAAGATGCTTTCAGGAAGAGCACGCTGGGGCAGCCGGGGCAGGGGCTGGAAGAAGTGAGACTTAAGGCAGGAGATCCATGCAAAGGTCAGGATCCAGGGAAGAAGGGCCTAGAAAATGCTGGGACTGAGAAGGCAGGATGGGGGGGGGCGGGGCTTGGTTCTAAGGGCCTGGTGGCCTGTGTGCCCATCTTTCCCTTTGGGCATCCTAGACTCCTACTGGTGCCCAGCTTTCGTCTGGGAACCAGGGCTATGAGCTCTCTGTTCCTCTCTACTCTGGACGTTCCTTGGCTCAGGGCTTTGTTGCACCTTTGCTGGTCTTGTTAACCGTTCATATACTGAACACCCCTCCCCCACTTTCATCTCATCTGAACTACAGCAAAGCTTCCTAACTGCTCTCCCTGCCATTGTCCTCATGCTGACAAACAGCACCACAGCAGCCAGAGGGAGCCTGTGAGAACATAGGTGAGATCATGTCACCTCTCTGCTCAAGATTCCCCAAGGGCTCCTCTCTTGCCCAGGGTCAGTCTTTGACCCCCATGGCCCTACAAGCTCTGACCTCCTCCCCATGACCTTGGGAAGCCTGCTCTCCCACCCTAGCCTCTTCATGACATCTGGAAACGCCAGGCAACTCTCTGGCCTCAGGGCCTTTGCACCAGCTGCTCCTTCCACCTGGAACCCGCTTCCTGTGGATGCTGGTGACTTCTCCACCTCCCTCAGGACTCTGCCCAGATGTCACTCTTCCTGTCGGATTTCTGAGACCATCTTATTCAAAGCTGTAACTGACCCCTTCACCTGCACTCCTCGTCACCCGCCTTGCTTTACTTTTCCCCATATACTTGTCACCTTCCAATATAACGTGTAATTGTCTTATTTGTAATGTCTATTGTTTGTCTCCATCAACCAGAAAGTAACCTTCAGAGGGCAGGAAACTTTGTGTAGTATCCCCCAGTGTCCAGAATAGTGCCCAGAGCACAGCAGCAGACACCCGATAGATATCAGTGGGACAAATGAATGAATGAATGAATCATCTCTGCCCTTGAGCCCCTGAGCCTCTGAGCGCTGTCCCTGGTGCTGTCCCAGTTCCACCGGGGCTGCTCTCCTGCTTCTCCTGGGCCTCTCTGCAGTCCTCCGTGCTGACCGCAGCTTGCCTGGCCACTCTCAGCTCCTCTGGCCCCGGTCCTCACTCATTCTACAGCCAGTCAGAAGGCAAATGAGGAAACCACTAAGACACAAAAGGAGGGGTATGAGGGTGCTGTGAGCTCAGTTCTCAAGGGCCCTCAGGGTCAAGTCCAAACTTCTTGCTGTGCCTTTCAGGGCTCCTGCCTCGCTCTTCGGTCAAACGTCCCTCCTGCTGCCCGTGCACCCGCCGTCCGTCTGTTCCTTGAACACACCATGCTTTGGACTCCAGACTTGCGTTGCTCCTTCCTCCCTTTCCTTTTCAGTTCCCACTCAACCTTTAGATCTCAGCTGGAGTATCACTCTCTCTGGGAGCCCTGGCTTGATTCCTGCATAGGTTCCTCCTTCCAGAGGTCCCCGATCCTCCCCTTTGGAGATAGTCAGTATCCTGTTAATTGCCGCTCACTGCCTGTGCTCCCAGCGGACTGCAGATCGTGAGGGATGCTCCCGGGCTCTTCTGCTCACCACTGTGATTCCAGAGCCTGGGCTCGGCATAAACAGTAACACCTGTGAAAGCTGAAACTTGTGTAAGGTGGAAACCTGTCAGAGAAGGAAAGCTAAAATGTTTCCCACAAAATAGAGGGTGTTGGAAAAGTGGCGACTGCACCTTGTCAAAGGCAGAAAACTTGTGAGGCTTGAGAAATCAAGGCCGTCCCACCAAGTGCTGGCTCCCGTAGGTTTCACTGTAAAAAGGGTTCAATAAATCAATGCTGAATGAGAGAGTGAAGAGAAAGGAAGACGTCGGAGGCAGCCGAGAAAGACCATAGGCTCTGGAATCCCAGTGACCTGGGTTCCAGTCCCAGCTCTGTCACTGAAAGGCTGTGTGACCATGGGCAAGTTCCCTCTCTGAACCTCCATTCCTCATCTCTAAAATACAGAGAAGAATGCAGCCCTGCCAGGTTGCTGGGTTCATTACATGTGATAAGAGCAGATGCTTGGTACTTGGAAGATGCTCAGTAAGTGGCAACGACGTTAACGACCCATCATCAAATGCTGACAACCTTCTCTCCCTGCTCAGCCTCTGTCTGCAAAGTACCTTCAAGCCCACTGCCACGTCTCCTTTTTGGAGAAGCTCTGAGGAAGGAGAGGCAGGTGTGGAAACCGAAATTAGGAAGGTCAGCCATGTGCTCAAGGTCACCCAGCATCCTGGGTAGAATAACTCTGGGGTCCTCCTCTAGGGCTCTGCCACTCTTTGCTTTGTATTTTAGTTACTTGGGTCTGAGTCTTACTAGATTGTAAATGACACACATTGTTCCCAACTCATTACAGAATCCTCAGTTCCCAGTGCGGAGTCTGCCAGAGAACCAGCAGGCGGCAAACGTTTGTTAAATTGAGTGAGTAAGTGCATGAGTTTACCCATCACTCTCTTGGCTCACCTAGCTCGCTCTAGCAGCTCAGTTTGGAGGAGGGTCCACAGACCACTTCTCATCACTTCATTTTGACAGGGCTAAAGGCAGGCTTCCAGAGAGACAGGGTACACTAGGAGGAAGTAGCCATGGGCGTCACCAGAGCGTGTCCTTGGCTCCATCAAAAGACAAATCAAGTGTCTCTTGGAGCCCTGGCCCCTCTTAGCTGCCCTGGCAACCTCTCTTTCCCAGCACTGCTTGGATAGCCACTCACATATGACAAATGGGTCAGGAATAGCACTGGAGAGGGCACTGTGTGCAGCCAGGTGGCCCGGGGTCCCCACCCTTGGCTCAGTGGGCTTGCATGCCATCTCTGAGTTCCCTGGACAGTAGCTAGGCAGCCAGGCCCACCTTCTGGGACACATTGCAGCATCAGGTCACTTGGGCAGGTAGAGAACTAGGGCTTGGAAATTCCCCTGGTCACTTGCTGAGGGAACTTAAGGGGAATCTGGGCACCTGAAGTGTTTTCTCATTTTGTAGGTTCCAGGTAGTGTCTGCAGAGTGATGAGAGGCCAAGGGAAAGAATTAAAGACCCCAGATTCTTGTGTCAACTCTGCTTCTCAGTGTGCTGTGCCTCTGGGCAAGGTGCTTCTCCCATGGGGACTTAGCCTCTGAGGCTGGGAGATACGTTACCTGGGGAAAAGTTCAAGGATACCCCTCTCTTCCCAACCAAAGATAAACAGCTTAGAATATAAAGGACTGATTCAGAATCAGGGGACTTCTGTGATCTTTGACAAGTCACCTAACTTCACAATACAATGTTTTTGAAAAATAGGCTTAGATCCAGCTAAGCCTGGCTCTTTGAGCCAAGAGCAGAGCTGCAAATAAGTCAGGTGAAAATTGCTTCCATAAAACTTCTGTGGCAGAAAAATGGCACCCGGGGCACCGAGGAAAGTCTCAAAGTAGGCTCTGTAAGATGGAGTAGGCTGGTGTGTGTGTGTGTGTATGACTAATCCATCTAAACTAACATTTAAACTTAATTTTACTTTTACATTCAGACAATTTCCACTGAAAACATTATTTGGAGCTCCTTCCATACTGACTGTGTGACTTGGTCAACTCGCTTTGTGTCTCTCAACCTCATTTGTCTCATCTACAGAAGCAGCAATGCATGGTGGTTACACAGCTGTCCACATAAACTCTTGGGTTATTTGGCACAGAGAAAGTGCCCCTTAAGTGTTAGCTGTCATCTGTAAAAGAGGATGGATGTTCCTTGTGGTTTCTTCACACCAGGAAAGATTGGTTATCAAAGCTCACTCTAAAGGGCCCAGTTCTCTTGCTTGTAAATAGTGAGAGAAAATTAGAATTTACATAGCCCAGGCCTCAACTTTACTTTGGGATCAAAAAATTAAAATCCTCTCTGGAGATTTATTGGTAGCAACTTCTGCAGCAAGTAATCCACCCACAGTCTTTCCCACAGAGATCATGTAGCCCCAGAGTGATAACGGCTCAGGATACGCAGATGGGAGCATTTATCAATGAACACTCACCAAGTGCTGATCAATGCCAGGGGCCACATTGTATGTTCTCACTCAACTCCACGTTGTCCCTACAGAGTGGGCATTAACGTTACTCCCATTTTGAGGTAAGGAAGCTGAGGCACAGAGAAGATAAGCAACTTGCCTTCTCAGTCTAACGGGGAACAGAATCCACCCAGATGGTTTAAAGAAGGAGACTTTAACGAAGGGACAGCAATCAATGCCCATGGAAGTAGGGATCAAGAAATCAAACAACAAATTGCATTAGAAAAATCTGCTGCAAAAGACTTTAAAGTTTAAAAAGCAGAGATGTCACTGTGATGCTGAGGTGTGCCTGACCCAAGCCATGGTCTTTTCAATTGGCTCATATGCACATGAAAAAGGAAGACAGAAGAAGGATTGAAGCATTCAAATGGTGCTGTTGAAACTCAAAATAATAATAAAAAAAAGATCAGGAGCTCTGGTGGCACAGTGCCTAATGCATTTGACTGCTAACCAGAAGGCTGGTAGTTCAAACCCACCATCCACTCCACGGAAGGAAGGTTGAGCAATCTACTTCTGTTGTGATACCACCTCGGAAACCTAAAGAGGGGTTGATTCGACAGCAGTGAGTTACGTTTTTTTTTTTTGGTTTACTGGTCTGATAGAGACTGGTGGAACCTCTGAAACTAAGGCCCTTAGATACCCTTCAGGTCTGGAACTGAACTCAACTTTCAGAAAAAAACAACAAACAGGCCTGTAAGGTGAATGATAACACGAGGGAGGTAGGCACTTCTTGAAACAATCCCCCAAATGAAATCAAAAGGGCAGCATTGCCCAGGGATGATGTTCAGAAGGCAGGACGTGGCAGGAAAGGAGGGAACACTAAACACAGACAGGAAGTGGGAAGAGTGCTGCTGCATTGTGGGATTGCGCTCAATGTCACAAAACAGAACATGTGTGAACTGCTGGACGGAAAACCAACTTTCTCTGTAAACTTTCACTCAAATCACAATAAAAAGTTCAAACAAGTTATGGTATGTTGGCAAAGAATATTGGACATATTGTGGACTGTCAGAAGAATGAACAAAGAAGTCTTAGAAGAAATACTTCCAGAATACTCCTTAGAAGTGAGGGTGATGGACTTTGTCTTGCTTATTTTGGACACGTCATTAGGGAGGACCAAGTACTAGAAAGGACTTGATGTTTGGTGGAGTGGAGGCTCAGAGGAAACAGAGAGACTCTCGATGGGATGGGCTGGCACAAACACCACAGACCGTGAGGATGGCGCAAGGCCGGGCAATGTTTCGTTCTGTTATCCAAAAGGTCTCCATGACTTGGAGCAGACTTGATGGCAGCTACCAACAGCCATGAAAGGACAGCTTGCAGTGGGGAACCCAGTCAAAGCAATAAGCACGCGAAGTTGAGAGAGCCAGGGGCTAGTCACGGTGAGAAGTGGCAGAGGGAGGGCACCGAGGCACCAGTGCCCAGTGAGGGTGGGACCTGTGGAGGAGGGGCTGCCCCGCAGGAACCCTGGTCTTGGAGGGACACAGATATTACCAAAGAGTAGATGCCTAAGCAGGAGGGAGCCCTGTGGGGGTGGATCTCATCGCCACCAAGTTGATTCTGCCTCCCTGTGTTCCCGTATGTTCACGCGAACTCCTCCAGAGGCCTTGGCTGTCATCTTTATGAAAACAGATCCGTAGGCCTCTCTCCTGCGGTGCTGCTGGGGCCGTTGAGCCGCCAGCCCTCGGGTTAGCAGCCCCTCTCGCTCTCCCAGCCTCTGATCACTTGCTAACACCCCTGGAGCCACCCCTCCTCTGCCTCTGGAAGTCAGCAAGTAAGGGAGCCCGGGAGATGCAGTGTAGCGGGGTCAGCCTCCCAGGATGCACAGTGGGACAGAGAAGGATGGAGAAGCTGTCCGAGGACAGGAAGTGGTGTGAATGGGAGCAGTGGGCACATTTCCCTGAAGGGTCCCACTGAGAAGATGCAAAGCTTGGTCTAGATGCTCAACAGCACCTGCAGGTCCCACAGGAGGAAGTGAGAGGCCAGAGTGAGTGGGGCCCTCCTGCCCCATCCAAAGGGGCTTGCTGCTACTCAGCTCCAGTCAACTGCTGTCATCCAGGAAGACCGACCCAGGGACACTAACTCTAATTTTTCAAGAGAAGCCGGAAAGTATGGATTTTGATGTAACACCTTCCAGTCTTAAATGACGCCAGGTAATTCCAGTTGAAAAGTGCACTGAAAACACTCTGTGGGTCAGATGAAATGCACACTTGCTGGGTCTGGCCACAGTTTGTGACTTCTCATCTAAGCCAATGCCTTCATTCTACAGATGGAGAAACTGAGGCCCAGGAAAGGAAAGGGGCTCAGCCAATCTGCAGAACAAAGAGAGCAGAGCTCCGGTCTCTCAGCGACAGAGCCTCCTCCAGGAACGGGCCCCCAGGAGGGGAGGGTGAAGTGGTTGAGGGCACAGGCCACTGGCGAGCTTCAAGCTTCGGCACCAGCCAGGCTGGCTGGCCTGAGATGCCCCAGCAGGCAGTAAGAGCCTCCAGGAGCCCAGACGTCCTTAGCGGTCCCTGTTTATTTAGCCAGAGACCAGGCTCCCTCCCAGCTTGGCCTGGATCAGAGTCACTGAGTTGGATGCAGAAAGGAGTGGACGCTTGTGACCCTTGTATGTGCCTTAGAGTGGGAACAAACACGAAGGACAGGAGCTGTCACCTGCCAGGCCCAAACCTGTCATCTGTGGGGACTGCCATGTTTCAACAGTACTGGGCATTTGAGGACTGCTAGGTGATTTTTCTGAGTCTCTGGATATACTTTGTTTTAATTTTTATTGTGATTTGAGTGAAAGTTTACAGAGCAAATTCGCTTTCCATACAGCAGCTCCCACCCATTTTGTCTCAGGACAGTCTCCGGATATGCTTTATTGCCTCTAATTCTCCCTACTCCATCAGGGCCTTGGGGTAAGACAGAGATTACCTTTATTTTATCAGTGAATAAACTGAGACCAAAGAGAGGTGAGGGGTGTGGCTCACATCCGCACAGCCAATGAGTGGCAAAGTCAAGGTTGGAGCCCAAGCTTTCTTTTCAATCTTAAAAACTGTATTTGGCTAAATAGAAACAGAAGGCGCCCTGGTGGTTTAGTGGTTAAAGTGCTGAGCTGCGAACTGAAAAGTCACTGGTTCAAACCCACTAGTTGCTCCGTGGGAGAATGATGTGAAAAGGCTGACAGCCTTGGAGACTCTGGGGGTGGCAGTTCTGCTCTGTCTTACAGCAACAGACACTGGGACTTGGAATTGACTCTGGAGTTGGTTTGTTTCAGTGAGAAAAGAACTGTTTACAAGCACTGCAGTCTAGTTGGTAAACGCGTTTCCCACAAGGAAACAAGCCGGCATCCTGCAACTGCTTTATGTTCTACTAAACCAAACCAAGCTCACCGAGATCGTGTCGACTCCAACTCACAGTGGTCCTTGTGGGTTTCCGAGATCGTATATCTTTATGGAAGTAGATTGCCCAGTCTTCCTTCTGTGGAGTGGCTGGTGGGTTTGAACTGCCAACCTTACATTATACTAAAAAAAAAACCAAACCCACTGCCGTCGAGTCTGTTCCGACTCATTGCGACCCCTCCTTGGCTTTCCGAGGCGGTATCTCTGTGGAAGTAGATTGACCAACCTTCCTTCCAAGGAGTGGCTGGGGGGTTTGAACCACCAGCCTTCTGGTTAGCAGTCAAAAATACCTTAGGCACTATGCTACCAGAGCTCCTTTACATTATACTAGGACTGAACAAATAAGTGAACAAATTGTAGATAATGGGAGTCAGACTTCTCACTGTCAGAGACAAAAGTTGCAAATGAGCAAGGGGTAGAAATTAGGATGAACCCTGTGTACCACATTAGAGTTGGCTGTATCCCGAGGAATCATGTTTCTGTTTCTACGCACACTTACAGACAGGTACAGAAGTAAATACAGATATATGTGTATCCATGAGCTCAAACTCACTGCCGTCAAGTTGGATCCGACTCATAGTGACCCCTCCCTGGTGGGTTTGAACCGCCATCTACTTCCTTCTATCTGCTGAGATGGCCTGGAAGCAGGGACACCCCTGTGGCAATGAGCATACATAGCACCCCGATCTTGGTTTCCAAATACCATTCTCCAATACAAATCCTCACACTCCCTGGAAAAATGGCTGATTCTAGGACTGAGGAAGGGAATGTCGTATAGTGCCTGAAAATAAGGAAGTGTTTATAAAACAAACGATGTAAACATAGGGACATGGCAGAAGGACATAGGAGTCGACCCAAAAGAGATGTGGATAGCTAAAGCAGAAACAATTTGAGCAAAAAAAAAAAAAAAAAAAAAAAAGTAGTGGATTATGATCTAAAGAATAAAATAAGCATCCATGAAAAAAAAAGTACATGAACAAATAAAGAAAGAAGGGTGAAGAGACAAGTGTTTCTTATAAAAGAATTCTGAATAACAAATACAAAAGAATGAGGAAAACAGAATACCAGATCCGAGCATCCGAGTAATAACAACTGCAAGAGCCACTGATTAAGATCAAATCAGTGGGCGAAACTTTTGAGGAACAGGATATTTGCGTAGCCTTGAAGAACTGTGCCCCAACTGTTGATTAGTTGCTGTGTGGTTTTAACAGAAGTCCACAGACGCTGACACTCGTCCCTCCGGGAGGTGGAGCTTAATTCCTCACCCCTTGACTTGGCGCGTGGTGTGTGCGGAGTAGAGAGCGTAACTTCACAGAGCAGAAGCCCGGCAGGCACTTCAATCGAGTGGCCGAATTTCATGCCACCAAGATGGCTTGTTTATGTCAGACCCCTGATGGTGTGCAGACTCCATCTGTGTGATGTTCTTTCCGGACATTGATTCGCCCCATCAAATCACGAGAAAACACCAGACAAACCAAGTTACGACATTCTGCACAACACCCGGAGGGCGGTCTTCAAACAGGTCAAGGTCATGGAAAACAAGGAAAGACTGAAAAAGCGTCACACGTTGCAGGAGAGGAAGGAGACATGACAACTAAATGTAGCGTGGGGCCCTGTACTGGGTTTTGGAACAACAACTACCCCCTCCCCCAAAAAAATGCAAAAAAAAAAAAAAAAGAAACCCAGAGTTAGTGCATCATTGATCACTGCACAGGGCTATACGAGATGTCAACTTCAGGGGGAGATGCATGAAGAGTACAGAGGGGCCCGCCATCTTGTCTTACAACTCTTCTGTAAACTGAAAAGTTTTACCAGATTAAAAGTTAAAAAAAAAAAAAAAATTGTTCTACAAACAGTTTGATAGCCACTGCCAAGGAAATACCAAAGCCAATGAGAATCTGCCCCCGCCTCATAGTTCTTAGAGCTCTGGTGGTGCTGTGGTAAAGGCATTGGGTTGCTTACCAAAAGGTCAGGGGTTGGAACCCACCAGCCGCTCCGTGGGAGAAAGATGAGGCAGCCTGCTTCTGTAAAGAGTGAGCCTTGGAAACCCTGTGAGGCGGAACTGACTCGATGGCAGTGGGTTTGGTTTCCGTTTTTTGTTTTTTTTTCTAGTTCTAACACATTCACTGTCAACATTAGGCCTTTAGTTCTCGGGTCTAGCTGAGTTTACATTGATCCGTGTTGATCTCTCCAACTACTGGAAGAGTGAAGTCAGGTATTGACTGAAATACCTGTTCACAGATGAGGAAACTGAGGCACAGTTAATCACGCCCTGCCTTTCATTGAATCGTCTGAGCAGGGTGTGCCACTGGTCATACAGTAGGTCAGGGGGCCAACCTAGGACTGGAACTCCTGGGTCCCATCCTTAAAACGATGCTGTCTGCTGTTTGAGAGCCGCTGCAGACAAACCTTTGATTGAACTGCTCTAGAAAGCAAAGGCAGGCAAAGGAGAGTGATCTCCATGGTGCCCCCCCTTCTCACCTTTGAGTTAAGCAATAAAGCTGAAAAGATCCTTCAACAAACAAATCCCTCCTGTTACAGAATCCATGGGCACAGGGCTCTTAGGAAACCTGAAAGGCAAGCTCCTCAGGACGGAGCCCTGTTCCTACATGCCTGTCCGCGTGCTCTCTTCCCTGTTCATTCTAAAGAGGGCAGGAGGTCTGCCCTGGGAGCAGCAGCCCCACGGACGCTTGGACCCCCATGGGGGCACTGGCCAGGGGTGCTGAGAGCAGTGGATTTCTGAGAGCACGACTTCCCCACAAGGCAGGTTGGCCGAGGCACACTCTACGCGGCTCTGTCCCAAAGATGGAGTCATCTTGATGTTAGAAAATGCTTGTGATGGGAAAAGGCATCTGTGGGGTCAAGGCCATGCGGATGATCAGGTAAAGATCACCCCTGGCCAGACGATGAGTCCAGAAAAGACAAATCCTTTTCTCTTCAAATGAAAAGTGGAGCCTTATGGTCCCTTTAAGCGACAAGAAAAGTATAGATTAGTAGGAAATGGGTTTCCTCCTAGAATTGGTGCCAGGGATTCTGGGCAAGGCTTGGCTATACTGAGGGGTGGAATTGCCTCACAGCAGGAAAATGCTTGCATAAGTCTTACAAAGGCAGAGAACAGACCCCACTCGGGCATCTTGTTCGAGAGATGGGGAATTGTTTCTCCATTTGCATGGACAAAATATTAAAGCTTTTTGTTCAAGAAACCCGTATCTCAGGGGAAAGGAATGCAACCATTCCGGTAATTAAAAATTCCCCCAACAAGGGTGGTTTGCATCATACTTGGTTTTCTCATTTTCATCCTCTGGGTTCTCAGAAAACGCGGTGAAAACGCAGTGTATCTTCTCTAGGGCCCCATGGAGGGGTGGTATTGACAAGAAGATGTTGCTACCTATGACGTCAGAGTCCAATGTCTCAACTCTCGGCTGAGCAGCTTTTAAGATCAGAAAACGCAACTGTGGTGTAGGGCAGATGCAAGGGCTGCTGTCACATCAACCTGGGTTTACAACCTGGTCCCTGCTCCGCAGCTGTGCGACTGGCCTTCAGAGAGTTAGCAAATCTCTCTGGGCCTTGGCGTCCTCTTTACATGAGGATAGTAACACAGCTATTTGGGTGCACGTTTCTGTGCGGATGCATGTCTTCATCTCTTGAGTAATTAATTACCTGGGAGTGGAGCTGCTGGCTCATACAGTGACCC
>NW_006921761.1:163223-168890 GCF_000298275.1 Orycteropus afer afer
GGGAATTCTGATCATTCACATGAACTTATAGGCCCATTGTCTGCCAACCCTGTATATGATCTTGGATACACTCTCCATTTAGACATACCGACATCTAACTTTTTGAGGAGCTGCCAAACTGTGTTCCTATCCGATGGCATTGCTGGGAACGCTCCTTGCAGAGTTCCTCCATTTAGTAGCTATTTGGTATGTGCTGATCCACAATCCCTTTTTCTTTCCTTCAGACAAACAGGAGCTTCTGTCTTCCGGCTCTCTGGTGAGAAGGCCATCTGAAGCCGTGGAAAAGCTCATTTTAGGGACGGCTTTCAGGACATCCAGCAGCTAATGTTCAACCAGCGTTTCTTCCTGGAGCACACTCACCACCGTGACCCCACACAGCTCCCTCTACCTCTGCTTCGTAGCATTACCACCATTTTAATTGGCTAATTAATTGTAGGGTGAGTTGTTAAATGTTGATCCGTCTTACTGTATGTACTGTAAGCTGGATGACCGCAGGGGCAGTGTCTGTCCCGGGGTCTACTTGAATATATGAATTACTGAATGAGTAGACTTTGGAACAAAACTAACCAACAAAGAAAGGTATTTCTGTATTGGAGGAAAAAATTCCACCTGATATTATGGAAGATGATAGTGCATTGTTTTTTTAAGCCTTAACTGAGTTGCATGTGGGACTTTAGCCATAAGCTATGTGTGAGAAGTGACTACAGAAATACTGATGGCCTCACGTTTGGATTCTGTCCTTTTCTAACTGTGGCTATAGGCAAGCTAGTCCTTCTCTAGCTCTGGGCCCCATGCTCTCCAGCTGCCAGACAGAGACAATACTATTCACCTTAGGCTTCGCTCTGCGAAACACAGGTCATTAAGGGACATGAACAGTGCATGACACAGACTAGATGCCTGAGAAGCAGGACAGCGTTGGCAGGCGGTGCCGCTTAGTGGCTGAGAGCACAGCTTTTGGTGTCGGCGTGCCTGGGTTCAAATCCCGACTCTGTTATGTCTTGGCTGTGTGACTCTGCACACGTTCCTTCACCTCTCTGTGCCACATTCTCATCGTGGAATGAAGCTGATGGTGACAACGGTAGCCACCTTTCACAGTCGCTGTGAGACTGAACTGTGTCCCTGACAGGTGCAGTGCCACAGCAGCAGGGGGCATGTTGCCGTCTCCATGGTGACGTAAGTGGAGCCTAGTCTCTAGTAACAATGTTTATCCTTTGGGGATAGAGTCGTTTTCAGAAACAGCCATTCACATAAGAGATCAAGCTGAGAGACAGGATTATTTATTCATCCACTCCATCCCTATTCCTCTGGCACTGAGTGTTATGGTCCAGGAAGTCAGGCAAGAACTGGACACTCTCCTTGCTCTGGAGGGTCCTCCAGTGAGACTGAGGAGACACACAACTCATTAGCAACTGCAGGAAAGCCAGACAGCGCCTTGGAGCCCAAGGCAGGAGCGTGGATTCCCCCTCCAGCTGTGCTCTGAACTTGCTGTGTGACCTTGGGCAAGTCTCTTCCCCTCTCTGGTCCTCTATGTTGGAGAAGGTAGATTTGATGTGCTCTGTGGGACCATCCCACTCATGGTCCTTGGCTCTTACAAGTGTTTTCAGTAAGACAGTGCTCCTTCCCGCGGTTTCCATCTCCCGCAGCCAGTGCAGCCTTCACAAGAAGGTGTGTGAATCCCACCTGCTGGGAGCTTTCCAAACCTCCAGCTCCACCAGCCTGCCTGGAGGAAGGCACCTTTCTTGGCCCTCGGGAGGCAGCCGAGAGGTCTGCTACCTCCTCGCATCGGCTGCGTGACCGGGGCCAGGTCTGTCACTCTGGGCTTCAGCGTCCACAGGCGTAATAAGCAGGCTGTGCACAGCGGTCTCCTGGGGCTCCCAGGTCCCATCACGAACTGTGATCGGTTACACATCATTATTCTCTGGGATGCTCGTAGGTTTGCAGCAAAACAGAAGGGGTGGGGAGGTGGGATAGGCTCAGCCTCAGATAAGTTGGGTTAAATTTAAATGAGGCTTCCGGGATGTTTAAGAATACTCTCCATACAGAGTGAACGTCCTCTCGGGACATTGCAGGAGAGGAAGGGTGGCAGAGGGGCTGGGTTTTGAGTCCGGTTCTACCAGTGCTTGCTGTGCGACCATGGAAGAAGGGCACTGATGCCCTGAGCTGCATTCGTAATGGAGACAAAATGCAGGCTGCCTTTTAGGGTTGTGGGGCTGAGGTGCCGACTCCACGTAAGATGCCCCACGGAGTGCCCGGAGTGGAAGCGCTCTAACCTGGCAGGCACTGCTCCTGCACTGCCCACGGGATTCTTCCACGGAAGAGCTGGACGCGTCTCTCAGGATGCCAGTGGCCCGTGAACACCTGTGGGCCCTGCCCCTACTCATTCCGCACATGTCCCTGCTTTGGCACCCTGACTGTGGAAGACGCCTGCGAACAAAGGGCCCACCTCTTTGTCCAGTGGCACTGGCCATGGGGTCACAGGACATGATGGGGACAGAGCATGGATGCCAAACACAGGGTTTTGAAAACTCAGGGGTGAACCCAGAGAAGGGTGAGTGGGCAGGTGTGGCGGAAGCAGGGACCTCTGTGGTGAAGTTGTCATGGATGAGGCTGGAGAGGTAGGCTTGGGGAAGGTTGTTGAGGAATTCGGGCTTTACCCTGGGCGGGGCTGTTGTTCAATCAGCTCCAATTCCTAGTGACGCTGTGCACAACAGAACGAAAGACCTCCCGGTCCTGCACCAGCCTCACAACCCCATTGTTGCAGGCACCGTGTCAGGCTGCCTTGTTGAGGGCTCTCACCATTTTCACTGACCCTCCACCTGACCAAGCATGACATCCTTCTCCAGGGAACGGTCACTCTGACAACTTTGTCTCTGTAGGTGAGACGAAGTCTGGCCATTCTTGCCTCCAGGGAGCATTCCGGCTGCACTTCCTCCAGGACAGATTGTTAGTTTTTCTGGCAGTCCATGGGACTTCCAGCATTCTTCGCCACCACAACTCAAAAGCATCAACTCTTCTTCTGTCTTCCTTATTCGTTGTCCAGCTCTCACATGCATATGAGATGATTGAAAGTATCATGGCGTGGGTTAGGTGCATCTAGTCTTCAAAGAGACATCTTTTCTCTTCAGCACTTGAAAGAGGTGTTTTGCAGCGGATTTGCCCAGTGCAATACATTGTCTGATGTCTTACTGCTGCTTCCATGGGTGTTGATTGTAGAACCAAATAATACGAAATCTTTGACAACTTCAATCTTTTCTCCATTTATCATGATGCTGCTTAATGGTCCAGTTGTGAGGATTTTCATTTTCATTATGTTGAGGTGTAAGCCATACTGCAGACTGTAGTCTTTAATCTTCATCAGTAAGTGCTTCAAGTCATTCTCACTTTCAGCAAGCAAGGTTGTGTCATCTGCATATTACAAGTTGTTAATGAGTCTTCCTCCGGTCCTGATGCCATGCTCTTCTTCATATAGTCCAGCTTCTCAGATTATTTACTCAGCATGTAGATTGAATAAATGTGGTGAAAGGATACAACCCTGATGCACTCCCTTCCTGATTTTAAACCATGCAGTATCCCCTTGTTTGGTTTGAATGACAGTCTCCTGGTCTATGTACAGGTTCCTCATGAGCACAATTAAGTGTTCTGGAATTCCCATTCTTCTCACTGTTATCCATAATTTGTTATGATCCACACAGTGGAATGCTTTTGCATAGTCAACATAACACAAGTAAACATCTTTCTGGTGTTCTTTGCTTCCAGCCAAGATCCATCTGACATCAGCAATGATATCTCTTATTCCATGTCCTCTTCTGAATCCAGCTTGCATTTCTTGAAGTTCCTTGTCAATATATGGCTGCACTTTTTTTTTTTTTTTAATTATCTTCAGGAAGATTTTACTTGTGTGTGATACTAATGATATAGTTTGATAACTTTCACATTCTGTGAGATCACCTCTCTTTGGAATGGGTACAAATATGGATCTCTTCCAGTCATTTGGCCAGGTAGCTGTCTTCCAAATCTCTTGGCATAGCTGAGTGAGTGCCTCCAGCGGGGCATCCATTTGTTGAAACATCTTAGTGGGTATTCTGTCAATTCCTGGAACCTTGTTTTTCTCTAATTCCTTCAGTGCAACTTCGACTTCTTCCTTCAATACCACTGGTTCTTGATCATATGCCACCTCCTGAAATGGATGAACATTGATCAATTCTTTTTGGTACAGTGACTCTGTGTATTCTTTCCATCTTCTTTTGATGTTTGCTGCATCATTCAATATTTTGTCCATAAAATCTTTCAGTATTACAACTTGAGGCTTGAAGTTTTTCTTCATATTTTCAGCTTGAGAAATGCCGAGCAAGTTCTTCCTTTTTGGTTTTCTAACTTCAGGTCTTTGTACATTTCATTATAATAGTTGACTGTCTTTTCAAGCTGCTCTTTGAAATCTTCTGTTCAGCTCTTTTAGCTTGTCATTTCTTCCATTTGCTTTAGCTACTCTTCATTCAAGGGCAAGTTTCAGAGTCTCTTCTGACATCTATTTTGGTATTTTCTTCCTTTCCTGTCTTTTTGATGACATTTTGCTTTCTTCATGGATGATGTTCTTAATGTCATCTCACAATTCCTCTGGTTTTTGGTCATTGGTGTTCAGTGCATCAAATCTATTCATTAGATGGTCTCTGAATTCAGGTAGGATATAATCAAGGTCATATTTTGGCTCTTGTGGACTTGTTTTAATTATCTTCAGCTTCAACTTGAACTTGCATATGAGCAGCTGATGGTCTATTCCACAGTCAGCTCCTGGCCTTGTTTTGGCTGAAATTATTGAGCTTCTCTATCACTTCTTTCCACAGATGTAGTCTACCTGATTCCTGTGTACTCCATCTGGTGAGGTCCATATGTACAACCACCATTTATGCTGTTGAAAAAAGGTATTTGCAATTAATGTCATTGGTCTTGCAAAATTCTACCATGTGATCTTCAGCATCATTTTGATCACCAAGGCCATATCTTCCAACTAGCGGCGATTCTTTGTTTCCAACTTTTGCATTCCAGTCACCAGTAATAATCAACACATCATGACTGCATGTTTGATTGACTTCAGACTGCAGAAGTTGGTAATAATCTTCAATTTCCTTGTCTTTGGTTTGGTGATTGGTGCATAAATTTGAATAATAGTAGTATTAACTTGTCTTCCTTTTAGGCATATGGATATTATCCTATCATTGACAGCACTGTACTTCAGGGCAGAACTTTTTTTGTGATGATGAATGCCAAGCCATTCCTCTTCAATTTGTCATTCCTGGCATAGTAGATCATACGGTTGTCTGATTCAAAATGGCCCAAACCAGTCCATTTCAGCTCACTAACACCTAGGTTATCGATCTTTATGCATTCCATTTCATTTTTGACAACTTCCAATTTTCCTAGATTCATCCTTTGTGCATTCCATGTGCTGATTATTAATGGATGTTTGCAGCTGTTTCTTCTCATCTTGAGTTGTGCCACATCAGCAAATGGAGGTCCTGAAAGCTTTACTGCACCTACATCATTAAGGTCGGCTTTCCTCTGAGGAGGCAGCTCTTGCCCAGTCGCACTCTGAGCGCCATCCGACCTGAGGGGTTCCTCTCCCAGCACCATATCAGACAGTGTTTCAGGACTATTCGTAAAGTTTTCCAG
>NW_006921761.1:169588-171028 GCF_000298275.1 Orycteropus afer afer
GTGCCAAGTCCTATGTGTAGGAGCAGAGGCCGTGCCAAGTCCTGTGTGGGGCCTGAGGAAGGTCAAGTTGAACAGCACATGATCCTTGCCTTTGAGGGGCTTGTATTCTACTAGTTATGATACAGTGACGTCAGTACAACAGTGAAGTGAAACCCACAGAAGGGCCCTTCACCCAATGTGGGATGTGGGGAGCTTTATGAGGGAAAGACTTCCTGGAGGAGGTGGGGTTCAGTTGAGTCCTGAGGCACACCTGGTAGGGAAGGAGGAGGAGCAATGAGCCTCCAGGCAGAGGAGGAACACAGCCGTGGAGAAGTAAACTACCATGACTAACGTGGGCAAACAACCGTTGCTGTTGTTGTTAGGTGCCATCGAGTTGGTGCCGACTCACAGCAACCCTACAACAGAACGAAACACTGCCCGGTCCTGTGTCATCCTCACGATCTGGGCTATACTGAGCCCGTCACTGTAGCCACTCTGTCAGTCCACCTCATTGAGGGCCTTCCTGTTTTCTGCTGACCCTCCACCTTACCAAGCATGAGCTCCTTCTCCAGGGAATGGTCCCTTCTGACAACGCAACTGAAGTAGGTGAGACGAAGTCTGGCCATTCTCCCTTCCAAGGAGCATTTGGCTACACTTCTTCCAGGACAGGTTTGTCCTGGGCAAATGATTAGCAGGTGGTGTTAATAGGATGCTAAGTATGAGGGGTGGAAGGAGACTTAAAGGGCACTGTGGACAGGAATGAGACTTGCATTTAAACAGAGAACACATGCTAAAGCTAAAGAAGTAAAGCTTTAACTGCAAAATCCCAGAAAGTAGGTAGTATGAGGCTTTCTTTGGCTTCCCTGAAGTTGCACCATGGCCTTCTTGGTATCTGCAATTGGTTCTACCAGTGGTGTTGGGTAGACTGCAGCTCTTGAATGCCAGGCTGAGGAGTTTGCTCTGTAGCCTGCAGACTGAAGGAAGAATTACCCATAAAGCCAGGGGATTTAGGATGGAATCCTTGGCATTCTTTGCATGTGCAGGGCTGGCGAGGTGAGGTGGTTCCCAGAAGAAACAGAGGAACCTTTGTCCCCCTCCTGCACTTAGGCAAAGAGTGGAATTAGGAGGGAGCCGGCTGAGTGACCCGGCTATTGTGCCTTTCCTTTGGGCTTGGGTGTCCAATCTGCCATAGTGCAGGGGGCTTAAGGCACAGGCTCGGGAGGCTGGGCAGTAAGCCGTAGCTGAGGCCAGGGCTTTGGGGGGCCATTGTGTGCAAACAGGCCTCTGCCAGGGAATTAGAAAGCACTGGATTTACCTCCCAGCTGGGAGCCCACCTAATTTAGCCTGCATCATTGGGAGCAGCGTCTCCTAGCCTGCTCTTCCAGGCCTCACTGGACCCACCAAGCTTGGCAGGCCAGGTCTCCAGGCAGTTGGAGCCTCCTACTGTGTGGCCCCTGGGGT
>NW_006921761.1:171283-171824 GCF_000298275.1 Orycteropus afer afer
GAGCCTTGGTTTCCTTATCCCCAGCTCTGTGTACTTCCAATGACAGATGTGAACATTAAATAATGTAATACGTGCAGAAAAGTTTTGCAGCGGACAAGATATAATTACTTTTATTAAAACAGGCAGCAAGGAAGCACAGGGTAAGTGTGGGAATGACTGAAACCTGTGCGCCACCTTTGTACATGACAGTATCGAGAAATGATCACAAAACGTTAAAGCACAGTAATAGGACTTTGGTGATGTTTTCAAAAATTAGCTTTATAAAACTTCAACAGTTTACCACAAAAAGACAACTAATCTAACCGAAAACCAGGCTGAGGACATGAATAGACACTTCATTGAAGCAGCCAACAAACATATGAAGAAATGCTTACAATCATTAGCCATTGTTGTTGTTGTTGTTGTTATGTGCCGTTGAGTCGGCCCCGACTCATAGCGATCCCTCGTTGGGTTTCCGAGGCAGTATCACTACGGAAGTAGGATTGCCCAACCTTCCTTCCGAAGAGTGGCTGGTGGGTTTGAACCGCCAGCCTTCTGGTTA
>NW_006921761.1:172399-177980 GCF_000298275.1 Orycteropus afer afer
CTAGAGACCATTCCCAAGGCTTCTCCTTAAATACAGGAAGCAGACCACATCCCAAAGGCAGCTACTCAGCTGCTTGTGGTAGATCCCACCATGGAGTTGACTGCCAGTCTCATTATGGGGAATAACTACCACCAGCTGCCCAGCCACTCAACCAGGCCCAGCCAAGTTGACACACAAATTTAACGACCACGACAGCAAACAACAAATGCTGGCAAGGGTGTGGAGAGACTGGAACCCTCATGCATTGCTGGTGGGACAGTAAAATGGTGCAACCAGTGTGCAAAGCGGTATGACTCTTCCTTCAAAAGCTGGAAATACCCTATGATCCAGCAATGCCACTACTAGGGATGTATCCGAGAGAAATAAAAGCCAGGACAGAAACAGACAGACACACACCCATGTTCACCGCAGCACTGTTCACAACAGCAGAGGGATGGAGACAGCCTGGAGCCCATCAGCAAACAAATGGACCAACAAACCACTGTACGTACACAGTGGGGTAGTGCACAATGTTACAGCACAATGACCAATCTGTGAAATGTCTCACAGCGTGGATGGACTTAGCGGCCATTATGCTGAATGAAGTCAGTCACTCAAAAAGCATTAACGCTGTAGGAGACCAAGGAGACCACTGCTGGAAAAGTCAAGAAAAGGGTTTCACTCAAAAAGAAACAATCCTTGATAGTCATGGGGTGGGGGAGGGGTGGGAACCATTAACCAGAGGGTAGACACATATTAACTTGAATGAAGGAAAAAAAACAAATCTCTTACCTCTTGCTTCTCATTTCTACTTGCTCTCTTAACACCCTCAGTTGGTAAAACGTGTGTCTGGCTGGTTCCTTGCACTGGTCTCCTTCCATTAAGAAAAAAATGGAAAAAGAAAAAAGAAATGAGCTTTCTATTTTAAAGGTATAGTGAAATATTTATACACAAACTAGACGATTGAGATATGCTTCAAAATACAGACCGGGTGCGGGGATAAGGCTGGCAAAAGATTAGCCACGAGCTGGTCAGAGAAGCTGGGTGATAGCTACATGGGTTCATTACACCATTTTGTCTCTTTTTCTAGAAGTTGACATTTTCCCACAGTCAAAGCAAAAACGAACAGTATAACTGATCTGTCTTGAACATTTAATAGCTGTGTGACCCAGGGCAGGCCATTTCACCTCTCTGAGCCTCTTGACCCATCTGTTACAAGGTTATACTAATAATAGGGTTCTCATGAAAACCACGTCACAATGTATGTAAAATGCTTAGCCCACGGCTGGTCCACAGCAGGTGTATGGTAAATCATGACACTTTCCCTTAGAGGTTTTCATCCTTCATCATCTGTCACCCAACGGCCCTGCTGAATGCAGCCAGATACCCTGGGCCAAGGTCTGCCTCCCCAGGTGCAGAGGGTACCATCTCCAGTGGCTGTGGCTCCAGAGTTTCCTGGGCAGACAGCGTACTGGGGTTCTGCCAGTGGAGGGAAAGGGAGTTAATGCGGTGTCCCCACCTGCCCCCTTCCCACTGGGGAGAAAGGGGGATGAGTGCGGAAATGTCCTTGGATTGTGCTGACCACCCAGACGTACAAACCCCCGACCTAAAGAACCGAACCTGTTGCTGTGGATTCCTTCCCAACTCCTGTGCCCCAGGTGTCACAGACATAACTGCTCTGTGCACTTTTCTTGGCTGTGACCTTTACAGAAGCAGAATGCCAGGCCTTTCCTCCGCAGTGCCACTGGGCGGTTCCAATGCACAGCCACCCTGAGAGGTCAGGGTTTTTACTCAGGGAGGTTAAGAAACTTGCAAGCAGTTGCACAGCCAGTGGGTGAAGAGGAAAGAGGAGGGAGGGAAGAAACAGAGGGACCAGGGATAAAGGGAGATGGAGGGTGAGTGACTCCAGGGGAAGGGAGAGGAGGATAAAAGCGGGCAAGAGGAGGAAGGGGACGAGAGGCCACCACAGGAGGAAAGCAGAAGCAGCCAGTCCTCTTGCCCCTTCTCCTCCTGGTCCCTCAGGTGAGGAAGCAGCCCCAACTCCCTCAGCCACTCGCTCTTTGAGAAGAAT
Organism: Orycteropus afer afer; assembly: GCF_000298275.1. Classification (NCBI taxonomy): domain Eukaryota; kingdom Metazoa; phylum Chordata; class Mammalia; order Tubulidentata; family Orycteropodidae; genus Orycteropus; species Orycteropus afer. Next base: position 174,450 of record NW_006921761.1, read on the forward strand.
CAGGTATGAGGAGGTGGGAGTTGGGGCCAAACACACCTCCTTTGGGGTCTGTCTCTTGCTGGCAACCAGAGGCCAGTCAGCACTGAGGGGGTGGACAGCACCCTGGCCACGCCCTGGGCTGGGCCAGGCATGGTCCTCCCTCTTGATCTCTCTGTGTGATGCTGGCTGGGAGCCCCTTACCCCTAACCCCAACTCCTCTCCCTTAGATGACGGTTCTCACTGAACAAGAACCTCCTGGGACAGCCAAGGGCGACAGCTAGCTCAGGACCTGACCCGAAGGACCAGCCTTGGGAGGGGCTGGCGTCTCTCTTGGGTCAGGACCTGACACATGAGGACATCTTTTGGGACTAGGCCCAGGCAGGCGCCTGGAGCTTTCCAAGAAACATGAGATGAGAACCCTGCCCACAAATGCTCAGGGTGCTTGGAGAGACGATACTGATGCGTCTGAATCCTTGAGGATGGATGTGAGGCATCTGGATTAATAGAGCCAGGTGCCGGGAGACCTGTTCTCCAAGCCGAAGGGGAACCCAGCTCTGTCACCCACCAGATGCTGATCCTTGGGACAGTGGCATGTAATCTGTGAAATACAGGTACACCGCCTGCCCTGCCTGGCTCCCAGGTGCTGTTCAAGGATCATCCAGGACGATGGTTTTGAAAGAACTTGGTGAAATCTGTGCAGTGTCTATGTGAGGGGTTATCCCTGGGTGCAAGCCTGTGTTCTTGGCATGCAGAACTCTGTTTCTGGGGATGAAGGCCTGAACTGAAGTCAAGGCCACAGATGGGACAGATAGGAGAAGTGATCAGGAGGCAGACCTGCACGCCGAGGGCCTGCATCACAGGAGGAAATGGGACGACTCTTGACTGTCTGGCTCAGTGGGACCAGGGACATCATGGATCCTCAGTATCTTAAAATCCTAGTTCCCAGGATCGGAAGGTGCTTACGCACTGTCCAACCCCACTGCTCTACTTCACTTGCCCCCGGTGATCTCAAGCTGACTTTGGGTAGAGCAGGCACACCTCGGACACCCTGCAGATTCAGTTCTGGGCCAGCACAATAAAGCAGAGACCACAAAAAAGTGAGTCACAATTTTTTTTTTTTTTTTTTTTGGGTTTGTTTCCCAGTGCATCTAGAAGTTATGTTTGCACTATACTGTAGTCTGTTAGCATAGTGCCTAAAGCATTTGACTGCTAACCAGAAGGCTGGCGGTTCAAACCCACCAGCCACTCCTTGGAAGGAAGATGGGGCAATCTACTTCCATAGTGATACTGCCTCAGAAACCCAAGGAGGGGTCGCTATGAGTCAGGTCCGAATCAGTGGCACATAACAACAACAACAAATCCATTTTTAAATTATTAATTTATTATTTTATTTATTTATCCGAAGCTCTGGTGGTGTACTGCCTAAGGCATCTGACTACTAAGGAGAAAGCTGGTGGTTGAAACCCACCAGCCACTCCTCAGAAGGAAGGTTGAGCAATCTACTTCAGTAGAGATACCGCCTTGGAAACCCAAGGAGGGGTCGCTATGAATCGGAAAGGACTTGATGGCAGTAAGTTTGGATTTTACTTCTTTATCTTTTGTTGCCTTAGGAGCTGTGGTTTTTGTCTGCCATTAAGTCAATTTCAACTCGGCCACTCTATGCGATCCAGTCGAACTTCCCCACAGGGAACCGGGCCACCAGGTCTTTTCTCCCACAGAGCTGCTGGTGGGTTCAAAGAGCAGGCCTTTGGTTTCGCAGCCACCACGGGTCCTTGTGTGGGGAGCTGCCAGCCTACGAAACCTAGTGAGCTGTTGTAACCACCCAGAGAGCGCACGGATAGAGCCACAAAGAGTGCCTTTCCTACACTCGCACCACCTGGGGCACAGAATTTCTGGAGAGGTTCGTCCAGGCCTCCGCGCCGTCAGGAGCTGACAGGGGCTTCTCCCTGAAGGTAGCCACCCCCAGAGCCAGACCCAGCTGGTCCAGGGTCAGGATTAGATGCAGGGGCTGCGATGGGGCGAGAAGATGAATGTGCCAGCTCCCCGGAACCCTGCAGGGGCTGCGCCTCACCGACCTGGACTTGTCCTCACCTGCCCGCCCGCCTTTTGTGGAGATCTCCGCATTGTCCTGCAAAAAGGCTCCTGCGCGCAGGCTGCGCCGCGTGTGCCGGGCCTGGGCCCTGTGGCGGGCGCCACTTTGAGGACTGGTGCGCACTGAGCCCCGGGCCCCGAGCCCCCACCGTGGGCAGGTACAGGGCAGCGCCGCCCCGGGGACGCGCGGCCTCTGGCCTAGCTCAGGGCGGTGGATGCCCGCCTGCCGGCGGGACGCGGCCTCTGCCGTGGGGCCGGGCCTCCCTCTGTGCGCCGCGGAGCACGATGTAATCCTCAGACCTGCCCAGCGGAGGCGGGCGGCCAGGAGCGCGCTTGGCTTCCGTCTCGCTGAATGGTTTGAATGGGCGCCGGGCCTGCTCTTAATCCCCCAGCGGCTGACTGTCCCGGCGGCGGAGGGACCCGGAGGAGGGAGGGGAGGCCGGCGGCCCTCAGGTCCGCTCCGGGGCAGGAGGCAGGTGGGGCCCGCCTGCACACTCCGCCTGCCTTTCAAAGGCAGGACAGGAGACCTGCAATGGGACCTCATTCGGGTGCCCTCTTGAGGCTGCACCTCTCCCAGGACTGCCCTTGGAAGGAGCTGGGGTGCTGGGGTGACCGGAGGGGCGCCAATGGGGGAGGGGAACAACCTGCAGACCCCAGCACCTGAGGACAGGAGGCACTGGTGGGAACCTGCTTCTGTTCCCCCCTATTTTACCAAGGGGGAAACCGAGGCCCACAGAGGTCAGAGACATGGCCAAGGTCACACACGAGTGAGAGGTGGACACATGAGAGGAAGGCTGAGGTTGCAGACTTCAATCGGGTGGCCTTTCCAGTCGGCCGGCAACTGATCCCCACACATTCTATTCCTGGCAGCAGCCCCCCAACCACGGGGAGAGCTGGTCAGTGCTCCAGAGTCCTGTGGTCAGACACACCTGGAAAATGCCATGCGTGCAAAGCGACGGCTGTGGAAAGTCGTGAAGGAAGTCAACCCCGACGTCAACACGGCGCTTTCCGAACCGACTGGGCGGGGCAGCCGTTTCCTCCCCCCCAACAGCACCCCGAAGCACCAAGCATGGTTCTGCTAAGTCGGTGGAGTTTCACCCACACGGGGCGGCGAGGGGGCGGGGCGGCCGTGACACGGGAGGGATCTCTCTTCAGATTCAATCACCAAATGTGTAGTGAACTTTATGACTCCCAGGTGCGTTCCACTCCACTCAGCCCCGCTGAGACTCCTACAACCCTGTAGTTAGGTCACAGACCCTCAAGTCTACGTTTGTGGGACTGAGGGGCTTGCATAAGGCTACACAGCCAGCCGCCAGCAAAGCTGGTTTTGAGCCTAGTTCTGCCTAGACTTCATGCAGTTCTCTTCTCCCATGCTCACTTCTCCTCCTTCCACACACTCTAATGATCAGCACTGTGGTAGTTACGGTTTGTGTCAACTCTGCTGGGCCTGGGTGAGTGGCT
>NW_006921761.1:178320-180519 GCF_000298275.1 Orycteropus afer afer
TTTCACCCAGCCCCTAGAGCCTGGCACTTTGAACTCAGACTTAAAGCCTCCAAACTGTATGAGAATAAACTCCTGTTTGTTCAAGCATCCCGTTTGTGGTATCTTCTGTTAGGGCGGCATGAGGCAACCAGAATAAACACCAAAAGGATTGTACTTGAAGCCAAAGGAAAAACCCTGGCTCTGTGGTCTGCTTTACTCCTGATGCCCTGTGAGACCTCAGACAAAGCCCTGTCCCTCCCTAGGCCTCAGTTTCCCAATCCATTCAGTGAGAGGGTATATGAGGTGACCAGTCCCTATGGTCCTGGTTTGGTCCTCAGACCCAGTGGTCTGGAGCTTGTCCTACTGGGGCACAGATCACCCCAAGGAGTCAGTCTAGGAATCAGGTGATATGAGGCTGGGCTTTGGTGCAGGGACAGACCAACAGCCTGTCTGCAAAGGCAGAGGATGGGCCAGCCACTCCTGGCATCTTGGCAGAGCCACGGGAGACTGCTCAGGGCTGCAGACGGGCCCTGCACGGTACTGGTTCTCAGCAGCATGACCTGTGACACCTGTACAGGTAAGAACCTCCTTAATGGGTGCTGAGGAAACTTGTAGGACTGGTGAGGGAAGGGCCAGGAAGAGGCAGGCGGGTGGTAAGAAGCATTGAGGGATTCTAGACTTGACTTGGATTTACTTCTGAAAAGCTGTATTTGTCGTATTTTGGTCCGCCAAAAACCAAAGTGGCCTACCCTCTTCTTTTTAGAGGAGGTACTTGTTTTAGTTTAGGTTACCCCAGAAGCAGACTCCAAAATGACATCTCAAGTGCAAGGACTTTATCTGGGTGACAATCACAGGAAACACTGGGAGGAAGGGCAGGAGGCAGGAAAGGGCAAGAACACAGTAAAGGGTGTGCCATCAAGCAAGTCAGAGGGGGGCAAGTGGAGCGGCATCCTGTTGGGGAACTCTGGGAACCAACGTGGCACACAGGCCTCAGAATTATCTCCCTGTGGGGTGAGCCAATGGGTAACTCCCATAAGGCACTGGTTGAATGTGCTCCTGGGCGGGGGCTGTTAACTCCCCAGCATGCATGGCCTGGACCAACAGTGACCAGCAGAGAGAGCCCCCAGGCAGATCGGCAGGTGCTGAGGGCACGTGGGGAGGCCTCAACAGGTCCCCCACAGAGGCTTAGTGAATCACACGCTGAGACACCTGGCATAGGGTCCAGGTGCCTCCAAAAATCGCTGGGTGGGGTGGAGGGAGGTTGAGTAAGTCACTGCCCTCTTTGGGCTTCAGTTTTCTCATCTGTCAGATGGAAACAATCCCTGCTCTACCTGGCGCACACAGGACCAAATCATAAATTGTAAAAAACCAACAAATTCACCTCTCTCCAAACCGTTTCTCCCTGTCTCCCTGCCCTCAGTACTACATGCCAGTTTCCACTCACTTAAGTTGGGCCTGTGAGTGTTGAGGCTGGCTCAGAACCAACACACCTCTCCTGCCCACTCTAGCCCTTAGAATGGTAGAGGATTTTAGATCTAGAAATTGTGTTTAGCTTTGTAGGGGAAGCAGAATGCTGTAACAAAAATGACATTGGTCTATGTTTGGGGTTGAATTACATCCTCTAGGAAGAAATGTGGAAGTGCTAATTCCTGGTACATGCAATTGTGACCTACCCCTTACTTATCAGCTGTCTCGTTATCTGACACTTCAGATTTACAATAGTGAAAAATCTCCTACCTGACTGTTTTCTACATTAACCACATGCATCTGGCAGTAATGAATGTGAGGTGTGTGGTGAGAGTAACACTGGCTGTGATGTGTCCACGTGGCTGGGCCATGACTGTCAGTGGTCGGCAGTTATGTAGCGATGCAGTCATCCTCCATTTTCCCATCACACTGATTCCTGCATGACAAGCTGGTCTTTGGAACTTAACGATAAGTGATGAGTGGGTGTAGGGTTTTTGAAGTTGTTATCAGTTGAATTAACAAATCATGTTGGAGGAGGGAGGATCCTAATCCAATCTGAGTGGTGTCCCTGTAAAAGAGACTAGACAGAGAAAGGAAGGCCACGTGACAGTGCATCTAAAAGCCAAGGAACAGCCGAGGCTGGCAGAGAAGCTGAGCAAAACAAGAAAAGATCTTGCCCTGGAGACTTCAGGGGAGCTCTGGTAGCATAGTGCCTAAAGCACTTGACTGCTAACCAGAAGGCCGGTGGTTCAA
>NW_006921761.1:182288-184206 GCF_000298275.1 Orycteropus afer afer
AACAAGTGTGAGTTTGATTTCTATTGCCCCAGACCAAGAGCGTCCTAAATGAGACAACATCTTTCACTCACTGAATTTAATGGATCCCAGGAACTTTGTCGCTGCATCAGTTAACATGTGAGCCATGACTCTTATGCTCTTTTCACAGAGGAGGAAGCTGATGCCCAGAACGCTGAGGGAATTACCTAAGGTCACCCAGCTGTACTAAGTGGCCAAATTCGAACCCAGGTCTGCCTAACACCCCGACTCATGCCCTTCCACTCTTACCACAGTTCTCACCCACAGCCCATGCCTCACAGCCTCTCCAGTTCCCATCAGAAGAGACTCATCTTCCAGGATTGACTCTCTTGTGACTTGGCTTCTTGTGCTGCCTTTGAATTGCAAATAAAGTTTCTCACACAAGTAATTCTTCTGTGATGACTTCTTCTCCGGCTCCTAGCTGCTTCACAGCTGGAGTCAACATCTCCAGGCTCCGGCTTCCTTACAAGTTCCCACATGTGACCTCTCCTCATACCCACACCACACTGAGCACAGGTTTCTTTTGATAACCTTTGGAAAATGAGATATTTCTGATCCCATCAAATTTTTGGGAACTACAAATACGCTGCTATTTCTTGAGGCTTAGGAAGGTGAAATGACCTGCTTGTGGTCACCCAGTGTATCATGGGCAGAGCCAAAATTGGAGCCCTATGGGAGCTCTGGTGGCACAGTGCCTAAGGCATTTGACTGCTAACCAGAAGGCTGGCAGTTCAAACCCAGCAGCCACTCCTCAGAAGAAGATTGGGCAATCTGCTTCCTTAGAGATACCATCTTGGAAACCCAAGGAGGAGGCACAATGAGTAGGAACTGACTCGATGGCAGTGAGTTTGGTTTTTGGTTTTTATTCTTCATTTAGCCTAGCTCCTTTTCTGATAAACTGTGTCCTCTCTTACGGCCCTCCAGTTCCAAACCTTCTGCCCCAAGACCTGGCATCCAGGCACAGATGATGGTGGCAATGGTGCCAGCCCTGGGATAGAGGAAGACAGACAGCCCTATCGTTTTGCTTTTAACCTTTAAGAGCTTGAGAATCCCTCATTAAAAGCTTCCACTGTGTGGGTTGTGTGAAAGACTGTGGGTAGGAGTTGGGTTGGAGTAGCTGCTCCTCCTCCTTCCAACAACACAGGGAAGCCAGTGTGGGCTGGAGGGAGACACAGGAGAGCCTAGGGCTAGCCTGGGCACTGGCAGTGACTTACTGAATGTTCCTCACTGTCACCATCACCACCTCCTACTGCTCCTGGGAAAAACTAACAATGACAAGTGCTTACAACTACGTCACAGCTATCCCATGGGATAGTATTATAGTGATTCCCACATGACAGACTAGGAAACTGAGGACCAGCAATTAAATGACATGCTTGAGGCAACACTGCACAACTGGTCAACAGAACTAGGATCTGAACCCAGCCAGTCTGCCTCCAGAGTCCACTCTCTTAACTACTTCACTATATGTATAAACCAGACCAAAACCAAACCCACTGCCATTGAGTTCGATTCTGACTTATAGAGACCCGCATTGGGTTTCTGAGGCAGTAAATCTTTACAGAACCAGATTGCCCAGTCTTCCTTCTGTGGAGTGGCTGGTGGGTATGAACCACCAACCTTCTGGTTAGTAGACAGGTGCCTTAGGCACTGTGCTACCAGGGCTCCTTCACTATGTATATATAATCATGGTGGAGTGCCTAAGGCATTTAACTGCTAACCAGAAGGCTGGCGGTTCAAACCCACCAGTCGCTCCTCAGAAGGAAGGTTGAGCAATATACTTCCATAGTGATATCACCTTGGAAACCCAAGGAGGGGTCACTGTGAGTTGGATCCGACTCGATGGCAGTGAGTGCTTTAAAAAGAGAAACACTACAATACCCTTTTAAATCTCAAATCA
>NW_006921761.1:185251-186289 GCF_000298275.1 Orycteropus afer afer
GGATGCCAAGGCCCAGAGAGGGACAGGGCTTTGCCCAGATCACACAGCAAATCAGGCGCTAGAACACTGGCCTCTGACTCCCAGGACCCATGTGCCAGCTTGAGGCGGGGCTCTGAGAAGAGCGAAATGCTGCCAAAGATGAGTTGTTGCTTTTGAATCAGAACTTCCATGTAGATGTGATGTGGAGACTAAAACACCGTGTGAACCCCGCTTGTTAACACCAAGTCACATGCACTCTGCCATGGAGGATGTCCTTCCTCCTTGTGAAGCATTAGCTCAGACAGGCACGATTGCAGTTTGCTTACCATGTCTGATTGGCCTTATGCCTCTAAGTTCATACTAAGCTTTGACATACCTACTAGTCTCTCTTTTGACACTGTATCAATCCAGCTTTACCCAAAGATAAACTCCAAAACAGACAGAGACATGGAGCCGTGGGAGGAGGGGCCGAGGCTTTAGGGCCACCACCCGAGAGGGCCCAGTTCCTGACTTATGTACTCATCTCTGAGTGCCAGGCCTGGACTCATCGGGTGTACTTCCCCTGTTCATGTCCGCCTGCTGAAGTCTTCCTCGAGCCCTGGAACCCCACCGAGGTCACCTCCTCACTTTTCTCTATGCACTGTGGCTTTCCATGTGTGTGCCAGGCTGTCAGGCTGCGTGCTCCTTGAGGGCAAGGAATGAAACCCCAGGGCCCCTCACAGCTTCTCAGGAAATGTGTGTCTAATGAAGTGACACCCAGGGGGACTCTTAGTTCAGGTAACAGGACATAGGAAGAACTCAGAGATGCAGATGAAGCATCAGGAAAGTCAACATTCCTTCCTCTTCCCGCCTCTGCTGTGCAGCCTAGGTAACAGCCCAGACCCTGGGACAGCACTTCCTGGGAGGCCTAGAGTCTCTTAATAATAACCACATCTGAGGTGTTCTGGCAAGATGGCGGACTAGGCAGAAGGACTGCACAGACCCTCTTCAACAAAGAAAAGGGAAACCAATTAACACAGACACAGAAGATAATCTTGGACCGCTGAGCCTAGAAGGGAA
>NW_006921761.1:189884-191757 GCF_000298275.1 Orycteropus afer afer
ACAGGGAAGAGGTAACTATGGGGAGGAAGTGGGAGGGGAGCTGTTTGCATTGTAAACTGTGGTCAATGACATGAGACAAAGTATATGTGAACTGCTGTACGGAAAGTGAATTTACTCTGTAAATCTTCACCCAAATCACAATAAATAAAATAAAATAAATAATAATAATAATAATAATAACCACATCTACTTACTCTGCACAGACCAGGTGACAGGCCCCTCATACGCATCCATTCTAACCCTGACTGTGGCCCTAGTGCCATTTTAAAGACGAGGGAAACCAAGGCCCAGAGATCGTCCGTGGTTTGCCTTCAAGGAGAGCAGCTGGATTTGACCTCAGGTGTGTCAGACTCTGAAGCCCATACTCATTCTGTTATGATTTGCAACCTCTTTCAGAATACTGATCACTTTCAGGAGACTTGGGACAAAGGCATTTCCCTTTGAAGGAACTTCTCCTCATTGAGGAGCGTGGAAGCAGGGGGATGGGGGCTTCCCTGGCCCTGACTCCTCACGGGCCTCTCCTTCCCTCCCCGACCTTGGTTTTCCCATGGGTGCCGTGAGGAAGGGCACCAGGCCCACCCAACACTTTCTACCTGGGGTTTCAGAGCAAGGCCCAGGAGGGCTGGGGCAGGGAGAGGACACCATTGTCACTGCCATGTCCTCAGCACCTGGCTGAGCAGCAGGATTATTGCTAAAATGACGATCCTTGTGTCCCTTCCTGTAGGAATGAATAAAATATTAAGGACAAAGAAAAGTAACTAGTATTCTCAGATACACACCACAAAAACGCATCGCTATGCATCAAGAGATGTTTAAAAGCCTGTTAGTCGTTAGTAACAGGCCCAAACTGGAAACCACTTCATGTGCTGTTGTTAGGTGCCGCTGAGTCGGTGCTGACTCATAGTGACCCTCGGTACAACAGAACCAAACAGTGCCACGCCTGCACCCTCCTCACAATCGCTGTATGTTTGAGTCCGTTGTTGCAGCCCCAGTGTCAACCCATCTTGTTGAGGGTCCTCCCCTTTTCTGCTGACCCTCTGCTTTACTAAGCATGACATCCTTCTCCGGGGATGGACCTCCTGATAACATGACTGACGTACGTGCCGTGACGTCTTGCCATTCTCTGTTCTAAGGGGCATTCAGCTGTATTTCTTCCCAGACAGATTTGTTTGTTCTTCTAGCATCCACGGTATATTTAATATTCTTCACCAACACTATAATTCAAAGGTGTTGGTTTTTCTTCGGTCTTCCTATTCACTGTACAGTTTTAGCGTGCACTGTCTTATAATAGTTGAAATATTGTAATTGATTGTAATATACTTGTACAATGGACCATGATGCCTCCATCACAAAGAAATATCACTGCAACAACATGCATGAATCTACAGACATAACATAGAGTGGAAAAAAAAAAGATAAATATATAATACATATATATATTAAGATTACATCTATAAGAAATTACAAAAACATAAATGGACAAATGAATTATGGTGCTAGTAGTCAGGATAAAGTCTATCTCTGAAGGGTATCTCTGGCTATGGGAGGGGCAAGAGGAAGGCTTCTGTGGTACTGGTAATGTTCTCTCTTTTAATCAACGTGACAGGGATGTAGGTATATACATTTATGAAAACTCATCAAGCTGTGCACTTAATATGCATGCACTTTGCTGAGTGTGTTAATAAAAATAATCAACTTCAATAACAATGTTGTTGTTGTTGTTATGTCCCGTCGAGTGGGACCCAACTCATAGCAACCCCTCCTTGGGTTTGCGAGGCGGTATCACTATGGAAGTAGATTGCCCAACCTTCCTTCCGAGGAGTGGCTGGTGGGTTTGAACTGCCAGCCTTCTGCTTAGCAGTCAAATGCCTTA
>NW_006921761.1:192377-203439 GCF_000298275.1 Orycteropus afer afer
TGTTGAGGGTCAAGGAGAGGTTTATACATGGAGGGAAACTTTCTTTGTTGGTTGCCAGGGGTAGCAGGGGAGGGAAGGAAACACTGCAAAAAAAATTAAATAAAAAATGCATTACCCATGTCACTTAAATTTTGTGTACATAAATTATATTACCATAAAATGCATTAAAAAAAGGTTTACAGTCATAACAGATTTTTTTTTAATCTACATTATTAACATTTTCTCCATCATGTTAAGTCCATAGTCTAGACTCTAAACTATTAACCAAACATTAAGTCAAGCTCTGATGTATGGCATTTGCCAGTTTACATGGTGTAAATACTCACACTATGGTCCATCAATTTCAGGTTACCAGGACGATGCTACTGAGCAGGGACTGGGAAGAGAATACAGCCACACACTGCCAATGTCTCCACCACTGAGACAGACGTGCATGCAGTTAACCTCCACAGCAGGAGCCCCTGGGTTGCCCAAATGGTTAAACACTCAGCTACGAACTGAAATGTTGGCAGTTTGAATCTGCCCACAGTGCCTTGGAAGAAAGGCCTGGCAGTCTACTTGTGAAAGATCACAGCCGTTGACAACCCTGTGGAGGGCAGTTCCCCTCTGACACACATGGGGGCGCCACAATGGCAACGGTGAGGTATGGTATTCCCAACAGAATAGACAAGAGCAAAATATACCTAAATAACCAGGATGTGATGGGTTGTATTATCTTTTATTTGACTATTATTAGTTTATGTAATTTAATTTTTGAGAAAGTCTATGTTTAACTACTGCTCGCAAGGTTCCTAAAAATTAAGCAGTCAAGCCTTCGTGAAGTGGTACAAGCTGGCTGCAGCATGTCATAGTTTCTCACCCTGGCCCAAACACCACCTCCCTCTTGATGCCTTCCCTGATCACTTTAGGCAGAGAACATATTTCCCTTCCAGTGCTCAGTTAAAGCGTGTCTGTTTCTTTCTGCAGACTAGGGGCTCCCAACACTGGTCTGATTTGCCTCTGCCTCTCAGGGGCTAGCACTGAGTGGGCATCACTGCTCGGTAAGTGGTGCCAAAGCCCTTTCTACACCCACTCCAGGTGTCTTCTATGATCCCATCCTCCTGGCTCAGGCTACCATCTCCTCCACTCAACCCTTCAGCCCTCTGCAGGTCACATGAAAACTGTACGGACAGGTCCTTGGCAGTAAGAGCACCCACTGAGCCTCAGTTTCCCCACCTGTAAAGTGCTAAGGAAGGAGGCCACACTGATACTCCTTCTAGTTTCTTTTTCTATAGTTGTCGGAAGTTCTATCTGTTCTACACATGCAATTTAATGTCTTGTGGTGTTTTAACATGCCATAAGCAATTTCCATGTTCTGCATGGTTTTCAAATTTTCCATTATTAAAGGCTGCAGAATACATCAGATTTTATTTAAGAAAAAAATGCATCTTATGTTTCCTTTATTGGGTGATGTTCATATAGTGTTTGGTTTCTAGCACTACTTTTACCTCACCACTATCATCACTGAATGTTTTCATTTCAGAAACATACATGCTAGTTTAAACACCAGAGAGTTTACTATTGTTTCAGAGTCACTATGAATTCAGAGACCATCTGAGGAACAGATCTGATGCACTGAACAGCAGCGACCCACGACCAGATGAGCTCTGGGAGGACATCATACACAAAGAAAACACAAGTCATTAAAAAGATAGGAATGGAAGAGAAGACCAAAGTGAATGTCAGAAAAGACTCTGAAACTTGCTCTTGAATGGAGAGTAGCTAAAGTGAATAGAAGAAATGATGAAGTAAAAGAGCTGAAAAGAAGATTTCAAAGGGCAGCTCAAAAAGACAAATAAATTATTATAATGAAATGTGCAAAGACTCAGAATTAGAAAATCAAAGGGAAAGAATATGCTCAGCATTTCTCAAGCTGAAAGAATTGAAGAAAAATTCAAGCTTCGAGTTGCAATATTGAAAGATTCTATGGAGCAAATATCGAATGATGCAGGAAACATCAAAAGAAGATGGAAAGAATGCACAGAAACACTGTATCAAAAGGAATTGGTCGATGTTCAACTATTTCAGAGGTAGCATTTGATCTAGAACCAATGGTATTGAAGGAAGAAGTTGAAGCTGCACTAAAGGAATTGGTGAAAAACAAGGGTCCAGGAATTGATGGAATACCCACTGAGATGTTTCAAGAAATGGATGCAGTGCTGGAGGCATCACTTGTATGGGAAGACAAAATGAAATTTAGAAGACAGCTGCCTGGCCAACCAACTGGAAGAGATCCATATTTGTGCCATTCCAAATAAACGTGATCCAACATACTGTGGAAATTATTGAACACTATCACCAATATCCCCTCCCAAGCGGCAGGAAAGCCGGGGAAAGAAGAGAAAAAGCCTGGGGGGGGGGTGACCAGGACAGAGCAAGGAAATAGCGACAGGCATCCAGGTAAGGCCAGGGACCCAGGCCACGCCCCTCTCAAGTGGCAGGAAAGCAGAGAAAAAGCTGGGGGTTGTGGTGGACTAGGACAGAGCAAGGAAGCAGAGGCAGGGATCCATGTAAGGGGAGGTTGGGGAGGGTGAAAAGGTTTCAACCAGCTGAGGGAGACAAACTTGTCTGTCAGTTTGTCCTACTGTGGTGGTGTGTTGCTGTGAGGCTTGAGGCTGTGCCACCGGTGTCTCAAACCCAGCGGGGTTGCACACGGTGCAATGCACCATGCACAGGTTTCAATGCATCTTACAGGAAGAAGGAGGAGGCCATCCACTTCTCAAAGAATTGGCCAGGGAAAACCTTATGAGTGGCAGAGAAACACTGTTTGATACATTTATTTCTCAATATAAAGAAAACAAAAATCCTCACAACTGGACCTATAAACAGCATCATGATAAATGGAGAAAAGATTGAAATTGTCAAAGACTTCACATTGCTTGGTTCTCTAATCAATGCTCATGGAAGCAGCAGTCAGGACATAAGATGATGTATAGCATTGGGCAAGTTGGCTGCAAGGGACCTCTTTCAAGTGCTGAGAAGGAAGGATGTCTCCTTGAGGACTAAGGTGCACCTGACACAGCCATGATATTTTCAATTGCCTCATATGCATGTGAGAGCTGGACAACGAATAAGGAAGACTGAAGAAGAACTGATGCTTTTGAGTTGTGGTGCTGGCGAAGAATGCTGAAAGTACCATGGACTGCTAAAAGAACTAACAGGTCAGTCCTGGAGGAAGTGCAGCCAGAATGCTCCTTGGAGGTGAGAATGGACTGACTTCATCTCACCTACCTTGGTCATGTTGTGAGATCGATGAAAGAGGGGAAGGCCCTCAATGAGATGGATTGACACGGTGGCAGTGGTGATGGGCTCAAGTATAGGAAGGATCCTGGAGCTGGCTCAGGACCAGGCAGTGTTTCATTCTGTTGTGCATAGGGTCACTATGAGTCGAGATGATGCAATGGCACCTAACAACAACAACATCACTAACATCATATGCAAGTAATATTTTGCTGAAGATAATTCAAAAATGGTTACAATAGTACATTGAAAGGGAACTGCAGAAATCTAAGCTGTATGCAGAAGAGGGCATTAGAAAAAAAGAAAGAAAGAAAAACCAAACTCACTGCCATCAAGTTGTTTCAACTCATAACGACCCCTCCTTGGGTTTCCGAGGTGGTATCTCTATGGAAGTAGATTGCCCAACCTTCCTTCTGAGGAGTAGCTGGTGGGATTGGGATGAGGGATACCATTGCTGATGTCAGATGGATCTTGGCTGAAAGCAAAGAATACCAGAAACATGTGTATCTATGTTTTATTGACTATTCAAAGGCATTTGACTGCATAGATCATAACAAAATCTGGATAACATTACAAAGAATGTTCCAGTGGCAGGTTTGGCCAGAACACTAACTTGTGCTCATGCAGAACCTGTACATAGACCAAGAGGCAGTTGTTCAAACAGAACAAGGGGATACTGCATAGCTTAAAATCAGGAAAAGTGTGCGTTAGGGTTACATCCTTTCACTGTACTTATTCAAGTACAAATAATCTGAGCAAATAATCCGAGAAGCAAGACTATATGAAGAAGAATGCAGCATCAGGACTGGAGGAAGACTCATTAACAACCTGCAATATGCAGATGACACAACCTTGCTTGCTGAAAGGGAAGATGACTTGAAGCACCTTCTGATGAAGATTAAAGACTACAGTCTTCAGTATGGATTACACCTCAACATGAAGAAAATGAAAGGCCTCTCAACTAGACCAATAAGCAACATCATGATAAACAGAGAAAAGACTGAAGTTGTCGAGGATCTCCTTTTACCTGGATCCACAATCAATGCCCATGGAAGCAGCAGTCAAGAGATCAGACGATATATTGCATTGAGCAAATCTGTACATAAGACCTCTTTAAAGTGAATAAGAGCAAAGACATCACCTTAAAGACTAAGATGCACCTGACCCAAGCCATGGTATTTTCAACTGCCTCACGTGCATGTGAGAGCTGGACAATGAATAAGAAAGACCAAAGAAGAGTTGATGCAATAGAATTATAGTGTTGGTGAAGAATACTGAATGTACAATGGACTGCCAGAAGAACGGACAAATCTGTATCATAGGAAAGACAGCCAGAATGTTTCTTAGAAGGGAGAATGGCCAGACTTCATCTCCCATACTTTGGTCATGTCAAAAAGTACCAGCCCCTGGAGAAGAATATCACGCTAGGTAAAGTAGAGAGTCAGCACGTAAGGCGAAGACCTTCAACAGGATGAACTGACACAGTAGCTGCCACAATGGGCTCAATCACGACAACGATTGTGAGAACGGTGTAGCACTAAGCAGTACACTTTGCTCTGTCATACATGGGTCGCAATGAGTCAGAACTGACTTGATGGCCCCTAACAATAACATGAGTTAGAATCAACTTAATGAAAATGAGTTTGTTTTGGGTTTTTTTTTTTTTTTTTTTTTTTTTGGTAATATGCTTTTATTTTAATTTCTAGTGCTACAGGGCATTTTTTTCTACTAGAAATAGAAATAGCACAGATCACAAAATAACTTGATTCTCGGTTTCTTGTGGCATTACCAAGAGCAGGGCTCCTGGGGTGTGCAGGCTTTGGACCTCAGACTATGCTTTGGAGTGAATACAGCTACCTTTTTGTTCCCTCTTGGTCATTTCTGCCACCAGGTTGTTACATATTGTTTTTTGCCTGGGGTCAGTGGGCCAACTGCTTGAGTCTTTGCCTCTACTCTGAGAAACCCAACACAATAAGAAAGCTGGTCAGTGCCATCCACAAGAAACCATGTCAGGCCTTAGGGCCTGGTCGCCCCATTGTGAGGAAGGGATATGGGTCCATGGCATCTTGTTCAACCCTGAGACTGTCCATGCTCACATCCTGACTCTTGGCTGGGGTCTTGGTGTCTGAAGGTGTTGATGTACTGATCTCCAGAAAAGGTGAGTGATTGAATTTGGTTTTATGCTGGTAGAAGAAAAATGATTAACAACAAAAGTTCACGTGCAGTGAACCTGACATTTTATGAAGCTCTTTAAGTACCATATGCCATTGATCCTCACAATAGCATTAGGGGGTAGGTATGACTTTTACTGGGTGATACAAATGGTTAAGCGCTTGGCTGTAACTAAAAGGTGGTGGTTTGAAACTACCCCAAGGGGCCTTAGAGAAGGCACTAGAGATGTGCTCCTAACAGGTCACATCTATTGATCACCCTGTGGAGTGAAGTTCTACTGGGAAATCCATGGAGTCACCAGGGGTTGGAATCTGTCCTATAGAATATCCTATGGATTTTTTTTTTTTTTTTTTTTACGGCTTTTATCATTTTATGAGTAAGGATGTTCACACCTGAAGAAGTTATATATCTTTCCCAAGATCCCTCAGCTCTGTGGCAGGTTTGGCCACTGACCTGGGGCTCCCCTGCTAGATCTGAGGTCTGCGTGACTTGAGCTCCTGCATGTCTGGCTCCTTCACGTGTTTGCTCATGTTCAAAATGCAGGATGTGGAGAAATTCCCTGTAAGTACAATAAAGGAGGAACAAGCAGATGAGCTCACAAGGTCTTTTGTTTGGGGTGGTACCTGTTTATGTAACTGACTCTCCCCGAGTCACTAATAAAGCTGTTGCAGCCAGGAGACAGGCCACCCTGTGTCTGAGACATAGGCGTCTCTCTCCAGAGTTCATAAGGTCATGATCCCACCCATTGTTGTGCCTGCTACTGGGGAAATTCCAAATGGAAGCAGTGACCAGGCAGAGGGGGCTATGGATGCCATCCTGGGGACCCTCAGGGGGGCTCTGGAATTTCCAAAGGCAGGTGGGGTCTGTGCGATTCTGTGGTGGATGAGGATTCCCGTGGGTGGTCCTCTATAGAAAGGGTGCTGGCTTCAGTACAGTGAGACAACATGGTGGACTATGGACTTTGGAGTCACGCCCTGTACGGATGGAGTTCTGATTCTGCCACCCATGTGACTCCAGGCAAGTTATTCAACCTCCTGGGCCCAGTTTCCATGTTCCCCAAAGGCCTGTCCTATGTGTGACACTGGTTCTTCATTTATTTCTTTTCTTTGGAATGTCCAGCCTTAAAGCAGTTAGTCCCTTCTTGGGGTTCTCCACCTGTGTCCTGACTCCCTTTGCCATATCTAGGCCTACCTATAGCCAATACCTGCATCTGTTTGGCAGAGGACTGTCCAAGGGTGCTGAGCCTGCTTTGCCCGCAGAAAGGCAAGCGAGAAGTGCCTGGGAGATTGGGTACCCACCCCACACACACACTGATAGGTGTCGCTGGCACACCCCGCCCAGCTCCCTTGCTCTAGCTCTCTTGCCTCTGACCAGGACAGCTCTGGGGTGTGACTTTCACAGTCTCCAGCACTCACCTGTGGGACTGAGCCAAAGTTATCTGCAGTGAATTGCTTGATGTGGCCCTTCTAGCCATTGTCCTCCATTCTGTGATGTTTTGTAAATCCCATTATCCATGCCTGTTTGGGGTGCTGTGGTAGTTAAAGTCAGGTATCAACTTGGCTGGGCAGCTGGTAGTAGTCATTCCCTATAATGACTGGCAATCGACTCTGTGGTGGGATTTAGATTAATTCTGTTGGGGCAACACAGGTGGAATGTATCTTGAGTCCTGCCTTGCTGGAGGGTATAATTCAAATCACCACCCTTAGCTTCCCTGAGGGTATACCTACGAATCTCCTGGGAAGATTCACCCTCCTCATGCTCTGGCTTTGTGTCTTGGATCATCCTCATCTCACCCCTGGATTTGGGACAGCAGCCGTCATCTGATCTGCTGATCGAGGTTCATCAAACCCCGAGAGTTGGGAGGATCCGCCAGACCTACGACCCGGGACTCGCCAGCCTGCCAGCCTCCACCACTACTACGTGAGACAAACCCTTGGGTGTCTGTGAGTTCTGTGAGGCATTACAGCGAAATACAGAACCCTAAGACTGGGGAAATTACTGGGAGGAGGAGGAGGAGTTAATGTCTGAAATGATGGAGTGGCATGGTAGTTTGGACATTTGGGACATCTTTGACCTCCGCCTCATGGGGACTGGCCTCGTGCTGATCTTTCTAAGAGAAATTGTTCAAGCATTATCCTTTGGGAGACTTCCTTGATCAGCACCTGGCTGGGCCTCTTTCCCACTTGATCCTACTTTCCCAGGCCCAACTGGTTTCCACTGGAAGCACTTCCTAATAAACCACTGTCACATGACTCCTCGTCCCAGGGCAGTTTCTGGGGAGCCCGACCTAAGATGTAACCAAGCTGCTGGCCTGGCTGTAAGCCAGAACCCAGGTGGGCTCACCTAGATTCCCAACACCTCTCTGCTCAAACCCAAAAGTCCTCTCAACATGCCACACCCTTAAGAAGGAAACTGTACAAATGTCACCATTCAATAAAGCATTACACAAACTTTGTCTTCCAAAAAAAAAAGGAAGCTCTTTAAGAAAACCACTTACTTTTGTAAGAGTTTTAAAGGCGTTTTAATGTACATACAGGCAGACCTTGGAGATGATGTGGGTTCGGTACCAGAGCACAGCAATAAAGCAAATAGCACAATGAAGTGAGTCACGTGGATTTTTTGGTTCCCCAGTGCATATGACAGTTAGGTTTACACTGTGTTGTCAAGTGCCATCAAGTCGGCTGTGACTCATGGTGACCCTCTGCACAGCAGAACGAAACACTGCCCGGTTGTGCGCCAGCCTCACGATCCTTGTTGTGCTTGAGCCCATTGTTGCAGCCACTGTGTCAATCCATCTTGTTGAGGGTCTTCCCCTTTTTCACCATCCCTCCACTTCACCAAACATGACATCCTTCTCCAGGGACTGGTCCCTTCTCACAACATGACCAAAGTTTATACTATACTGGAGTCTACTCAGGGTGCAAATAGCATTGTGGAAAAGTTTGAAATATTGTGCAAATCACCAAAATGTACCACAGAGACAAAAAGTGAGCACATACTGTTGGAAAGACAATGCTGACAGACTTTCAGGGTTGCCACAGACCTTCAATTTAAAAAACCCAGCATCTGCAAAGAGCGATAAAAGGAAGTCTGCCCACATTTCCTTTGAGCCTCTTGACACTGCTGATAGAGCAAGAAATTATCATCCCTTTTTCAGATAGGGAAATTGAGGCTCATATTGATAAGGATTTGCCTGAAGTTACCAGAAGTCATGGCAGACAGCAGGTCTAGAAATCCAGGTTTTCAGAGCCCTGGTTCAGGGCTGGTCCGGAGCACACAGCTTTGATTTTGATTGTTGTGAATAATGATGATGACGGGGGGTGTTCTGGTTACCAAGTGCCACTCTGGCAGGAGTACACCACAAATGGGATGCTTGAACAAACAGGAATTTATTCTTACAGTTTGGAGGCTTTAAGTCTGAGTTCAAAGTGCCAGGCTCTAGGGGCTGGGTGAAAGCCCCTCAACCTCAGGCTTCAGCTCTGCCTCCTGCTCCCAGCCCACTGAGGCTAGAGGCTTTTCTTCACTTAGACAACTGCTGGCTGTTGAGGCTGACAAGCCCAAGGTTCACAGGTAACAAGGCACAGTCCTGATATTACCAAACCACATGGCATGGCATTAACTCTAGTCCATCAAGTTGTTGTTGTTGTTTGCCATCAAGTCGGCCCTGACTCATAGCGACCCCTCCTTGGGTTTCCGAGGCAGTATCACTACGGAAGTAGGAATGCCAACCTTCCTTCCGAGGGAGTGGCTGGTGGGTTTGAACCGCCAGCGTTCTGGTTAGCAGTCAAGTGCCTTAGCCACTATGCTACCAGGGCTCCTAAGTCCATCAAGAGTCCCAAGATTGGCAGAGCACAGCAGGCTGCTGAACAATGACTTGGCTACGTGCAGGGTTCAAGCATGCCACAAGCTAGAGACCATTCCCCAAAGCTGCTTCCTGTGTGGGAAGCAGACCACATCCCTAAAGCAGCTACTCAGTTGCTTGTGGTAGGTCCCACCATGGAGGTGATTGCCAGTCTCATCATGAGGAATAACTACCACCAACTGCTCAGCTACTCAACCAGGCCCAGCCAACACAAAGTTAACTACCACAAGGGGCTTTTGGTACGTTTTTATTAGTGTTTGTGAACCAATTTATTCTTCCTTTTGTAACGTTCTCAGAGCTGGCCCACTCAGTCATTCTCAAAGAGAGAAGACCTCTTACATCATTTTCTTTGTTACAGGCCTGTAATCCATTCCCATCAGACACAATCTGGAATACACGGGAAGAAGAGTAATGGGAAGTTTCTTATAATTTCACCATATTCCCAGTCAACCATTTGCTGACACCGACATATTTTCTTCTGGTCCTTTTTATTCTACGCATAGTTGTTTCTTTGAGTTGCATACTTAGAATAAGTTACTGTTACACTACACTTACCAAACACAATCTTTTCTTATCTATAAGGACCACTTTCTTCCAGTTCCATGACTTTCTCTTACAAGATGAACTTGGAACATGTTTAGTTTGCCAGAAAGAAAAACCAAAACACACACACACACACACACACACACACCCCAAACTCACTGCCATCGAGTTGATTCTGACTCATAGTGACCCCTCCTTGGGTTTCCAAGGTGGTATCTCTAAGGAAGTAGATTGCCCAGTCTTCCTTCTGAGGAGTGGCTAGTGGGTTTGAACTGCCAGCCTAATGTCTCAGGCATTATACCCCCAGAGCTCCCAGAAAGCAAAACAGTGGTCAAAAAAGAAAAGGGGTGGGTGGGCATGTCAAACAGATATAGGAGTCAGCCAGCTTGAAGACGCTCCCATTGGCCAAGTATGGGACAGCGAGAGCTTCAAAATCATTCAGAAAATAAGGAATGATAAATCATGAGTAAACAGGGATCTATGAGTCTTTACTGATAATCAATCAATCACAAATAGTTAATGACTAGGGGAGGGAAGGGGCTCTTGCTCGCAGTAGAATGCTGACCAGGAAATGTGAAGGAGGCTGGAGCTAGGAGCTCACCAGTTTGCAACCATCACGGTCAAGATGGGTTTGGACAAGAATCACCGACTGGTGCTACATCTTAGGGTGAAAACTTTTCAAGTAAACTTTTTATTCTGGAATAACTTTTGATTTACAGAAAAGTTCCCAAGGTACTACAGAAGGCTCCTGTGTTCTCCTCACCCTGCAGCCCTAATGCTAGCATCTTCCATTACTGCTGTGTATTGGTCAAGACTAAGGAACCAAGATTGGTGCATCAACCAAACTCCAGACTTGATTCAGTTTTCACCAAGTTTTACACTAATGTCCATTTTCTGTTCCAGAATCCAATCCAGGATTCCACAATGCATTTAGTCATCTTGTTTCCATAAGTCTCCTCTGGTCCGTGAGGAGCTTCTCAGTCTTTCCTTGTTCATTACTGTGACAATTTGGAGGGGTACTGGCAAGGTATTTTGTAGACTCTTCCTCATTTTAGATTTGTTAGCTATTTTTCTCATGGCTAGACTGGGGATAAGGATTTTGGGAAAGAAGAACAAAGAGTGAAGTGTCATTCTCATCACATCATATCATGATATTGACGACGTCACTGGGGATGGTACCTTGTTGGCGTTAGGTGCCGTTGAGTC
>NW_006921761.1:204486-205563 GCF_000298275.1 Orycteropus afer afer
GCTATGATATCCCTTGTTCCACGTCCTCTTCTGAATCCAGCTTGCACCTCTGGAAGTTCTCTGTCAATATACTGCTGCAACTGTTTTTGAATTATGGTACCTTAGTCATTGGTTAAATAGTGTTTGCTAGGTTATCCACTATAATGTATATTATACATTATACTATTCCCCTTCCTTTTTACAAACTATTTTTTAAAATAATTTTTTAATGTGATTTGGGTGAAAATTTATAGAGCAAATTGTTTTTTCATTCAACAAGTTACACACATTTTGCTCTGTGACACTGACTGCAATCCCCACAAAGTAACAGCACTCTTCCCATTTCCTCCCTGTGTTTACTGCTGGCATTTGTCTTCTCTCCTATCCCTTCCTGCCTTCAGAGCTCTAACCCTGGGCAAATGCTGCCCTTGATGTCATGTGGTTGATTGCTGTAAGGAGTGGTACCTCCCTGATGTTACTGTCCACCTTATAGTCCTGTCTGTTGTTTGGCTGAAAGTTGACTGACTGGGGTGAGATCTTTGAATGTGAGTCCCTAAGACAAGTCCATCCCCAAAGTGGGGGTGAGGATTAATTTTCACCTCCTGAAAGGGGGAGTATCCACTTACATTATTTGGAAATCTGTATGGAATACTTGTCTCATTCCTTTATTTATTTAACCTTTTGCTTATATCAGGATAGACTCATGTATTTGACTTTTTTCTTGGAGTTGCAATCCTGTTTCACACTCAAATTTTGCCAGTTTTGGTCACTGGGCTCTCTTTCAGACTGGCTCCTGTGTTCCTTTAACATTCCTCATCCTTTTGTTTCTTGAGTACCTCCTTGCTTCTGGCCACTTCAAGATGCTCCAGTCTCATCTTGTATTTTCCCTGCCCTCACCCTGGAATTAACCATTTCTCCAAGGTGATATGGTTCCTTTCTCTAGAGAATGGCATTTAGAATCCACAATCTGGGTGTTGGGTGTGACCACAACCACCGGGTGAGGGAGAAACTGGTGTGGGGCAGGATATTTTGTGATCTTAAGTGTCTCTCTACAGATTAGTGGCATAGAAAACAGAGTTAAGTATATAATGGAGAAGC
>NW_006921761.1:206998-215476 GCF_000298275.1 Orycteropus afer afer
GTGACCAAGCAATGACCATAACCTTGCCCCTTGTCAGCTCTACTATACACCTGGGAATTCTGATCATTCACATGAACTTATAGGCCCATTGTCTGCCAACTCTATATATGATCTTGGATACATTCTCCAATGTGAAATTTCTTGAGGTTGATAACTACGTTGGGGTTATGTAAGTAAATATCCTTGTTTTTAGGCAACACAGTGAAGCATTTAGGGGTTAAGTGACAGAGTGTATGCCACTTATTCTCAAATGGTTTAGAAGAAAATGATATGGCTTAGGGAGAATGATAAAGAAAATAGGTCAAAATATTAACAACTGGTGAATCTGGGTGTCTAGTTCTCCAGTGCTGCTATAATAGAAACACCACAAGTGGATGGCTTTAACAAGGAATTTATTCTCTTACAGTTTAGGAGGCCAGAAGTGCAAATTCAGAGTGCCGGCTCTAGGGGCAGGTGAAGACCCCTTGACCTCGGGCTTCAGCTCTGCCTCTTGTTCCTCTTGACTCCCCTGTATGGGTTGATCAATGGCCTTTGTCTTCTGAGTATATCTCTTCCCCATAAATTAACAGGGAGGCCTGGGACAACACCCCATAGGGTTCCCAAGGCTGTAAATCTTTACAGAAGCAGATTGCCTCATCTTTCTTCCATGGAGCAGCTGGTGGGTTCAAACCTCCAGCCTCTGGTTGGCAGCCAAACGCTTAGCACACCACCACCAGAGTTCCTTCCACTGCACCCACAGGTCAGGTCTCTAAAGGGGGCAGCAACCTGGCTTTCACAACCCCCTTCATAGGAAATGCAGCCACAGCCCTGACAGCCAATTCCACCAGCCTGGAGTGTACCCTTGAGAAGAAGACCGAATGTTTTCGACGCTGCTCAAGAGTAGAGTCACAAGGTACACATTAGCCTCCATCCCCAGAGAGGAAGGAGTGTTGTTTAGTGATTGGGAGCATTGCTAAACCTACTTCAAGCCCTCCTGGTCCTGTCAATCAACGAGGCAAAGCAAACAGCCCAGGAGTTGGCTGAGTCTGCACGTGGAGGACAAGTCTGGTGGAGGACAAGTCTGGCCGCTTTACCCACAGGGCAACCCCAGCAGGCAGACCCAGTCTCCTTCTCCGGAGCCAGCAAGGGGACAGGTCACTGCCATGGACTGAGGAGATGGGGACACCCTTCTCAGCCCCTCAGATCTTGTCTCAGTTACAATAATATCAGCCAGAATTTACTGCCTACCACATGCCAGGCACGGTGCTAAGTGCTCTCCATACAGGGATTGTGAGGCTGGCACAGGACCAGGCAGTGTTTCATTCTGTTGTACAGAAGGTCTCTATGAGTTGGAGATGACTCAATGGCACCTACCACCACCACCACTACACGCCAGGCATCGTGCTAAGTGCTCTCCATGCATGGTCTCATCGACATGCTCTTCCTTTAGCGTCCCAATGGCCCTGGTATTATCACTGCCAGCCCACCTTACAGAGCCACAGCTAAGGGCCATTGCGGGAGGGATGATTCTTCTTTCCTGGCCCCTCCTCTGCTCACTAAACCCTACTCCGCCCCAGAAAGAAGTCTCCTACTAACAGCCTCCTGGCAGAGCCTTCAGCCTCCTCCCCTTTCAGTTTTACTTGACCATCAAGGACAGTTTTCTTGAAACCATGCTTTCATTAGGTCACTCCCTTATGATGATGTCACTCCCCTCTGATGATGTCACACTCTCAAGCTTAAATAAACTTTAAAGATTCTTAACACCTATAGAATAAAGACCACATTCAATCCCCAGAATTCAAAACTCCCCAAGACTTGGACTGATCCAAACGCTCTTTCCTCACTCCTCTCTCCCACCATGACCAGGTTCACCTTTCTGTTTCCTCAAACTGAAATGCCCTTACCTATCTCTCATTCTCCTATCAGAATCCTCCTAACCAACTCCTATCTCCTCCATGAGGTTTTCTCAAATCTTTTCCCTCTCATCAGACTATGCTCTTACCATCATTACATGCATCTCTGCTTTGCAACGACTTCATTGCACCTTGTTTTTAATTAAGTGTCCACATGTGGATCTTTCCCACTTACTGCTTCAGAAGGGAGAGAATGACCTGACCTTCAGGTGCCACGGCACAGAGCCCTGCTCCGAGGAGGCCCCATCAGTGCTGCTGAAAGAAATCAAACTAAAATGGTAAGATTTCTTCATGGATCAAAAATGTGGATCCAAGGATACATGTTTTGCCATTAAACCACAATTGCTATGAAAGACTGAAAAGTAGCCAGTGACTTCTGCTTTAACCAAACCCAGCCACCCTTGTTAGATACTGTACTGACATGCCTAGGTGTTGGTTTGGATTGAACTATGCTTCCATGTCCCATTGTCAGAGCTGAGAGACACTGTTGCTTAATGATAATACCTGCTCCCACCAGTGGGAGAGCACCTTCGTGTCCCCAACCCCTCTCTGTGGCTATCATTTCAATAGACCTTCTCCTTTGCTCTAAGTGAAAACTGATTGTTTCTTCTGAATTCTACTGAGTTTTATTATTTTTTAAATCCATGCATATGTGATCAATTGATCTTTGACAAGGGTGCTAAGCCCATTCAATGGGAAAGGAAAAAGCTCTCCAATAAATGCTTCTGGGAATTCTTCATGCAGATTTGAGTCAGGATCCATGCCTGACACCACACACAAAAACCAATTCCAGATGGGTCAAGGACCTACATGTGGAAACTAAAACCATAAAATCCTTAGAAGAAAATTTAGGGGTGAAGCTGTGGGACCTAGTTTTTAGAAATGGGTTATCAGATTAGGAAACAAAGTATGAGCAAAAGACAAAATAAACAAGACTCATAAAAACAAACAGTTTTACTCATCAAAAGACTTTATCAAAAAAGGGAAAAGACATCCTGCAAATTGGGAGAAAAATTTTGAGAACCATATATCCAATGAGGGTCTAATATCCAAAATATGTCAAACACTTCTAAAAAATCAAACAATCCAATCAAAAAATAGGCAACAGCCTTGGGTAGATAGTTTTGTCAAAGAGGATACTCAAATAGCCAATAAGAACATGAAAGGATGCTTGACATCAGTAGCCATTGTTGCTGTTGTTGTTATGTGCCGTCGAGTCGGACCTGACTCATAGCGACCCCTCCTTGGGTTTCCAAGGTGGTATCACTACAGAAGTTGATTGCCCAAACCACGAGATACCATCCCACCCCCATCAGAATAGCAGTGATTGAAAAAAAGAAAACAATAGGCATTGGAGAAACAGGAATTCTCACCCACTGCTGGTGGGGATGTACAATGACAACTGCTGTGGAAAACAGTTTAGCAGTTCTGCAAAAGGTCGCACGTAGAGCTACCATATGTCCCAGACACGTGACCACCAGTGTTCAAGGCAGCTCTCTTCACAATGGCCAGAGATGGAAACAACAGAAATGCTCATCAACAGATGGACAGATAAACAAAATGTATATACGTACAATGGAATATGACTTAGCCTTCACAAAGTCCTGACCCATGCCACACCATGGATGAACCTCAAAAACATGCTGAGAGAAACGCACACAAGGGCAAATCCTGAATGATCACACGTATATGACATAAGTCAATATATAGAGACCAAAAGCTATTAGTGGGTAGCAGAGGAGGGAGGATCCCTGGTGGTGCAGTGGTTAAGCTCTCACCTGCTAACCAAAAGGTCAGTGGTTTGAACCCAGTAGCCACTCCACGGGACAATGCTGTGGAAAGCCTATATGGCAACCCTACTTTGTCCTACAGAATCGCTTTGAATCTGAATCATCCTGGAGATGAGTTTTCTTTATTTTTTGCACCTGGGAGAAATGGAGGGAAAAGGGGAAGTTTTTGCTTAGGGGTCAACGAGTTAATGTTAATGCTGGTACAATCATTTGTAGAAGGACAGTGAATAATGTAGGCAGTGCCGCTGAATGACGCACACAGAAACTGCTGCATTGGGCTGTGTTTTGTTGTGTATATTTTAACAACAACAACAACAACAAAAGTGTGTGTGTGTGTGTGTGTCTAGATACTGGTGATGGGGAATACAGGGTTGGGTGTTTATAGCTGTCATAGAGTAAGGTGGCCAAACCTTCTCTCTTTACCCCTGTTCTAATTCAAATATAACCATGAATCTTGTTCCTCAAGACAGTGAATTTTGTGTTTTATTTGTAGAAATGGGAAAAAGGAAAGAGGATATTTTACTTTATTTTATTTTGGATTGTGGAAACCTTATTGGAAACCTCCCAAGTTGTCTTCCAGCTTCATACAATTTGGGGAAAATAAAGCACAAGTCAGGGAGACAAATATTTGAGAGATGTGTAGGCTTAAGCATGTTTACCTAGTCCAGGTAAGACCATTTGCTACTAAAAGGTTCCTCCTGCCCTGTCCCCACCACCAGGTCACCCTACAGAAGGTCAAGTGGCCTTATGCATAAGGCTAATTCCCTGCATTCCTGATCTAGGAGCACAGAGGGTGGGTGAGTCACTGCTGTCACTAGCATCCTGTGGTCAGGAGATTAGGAAGACAGGCCACAGTTAATGGATAATTCACATACACCGTTCTTTCCTCCGGGGGCTGAAAAGCAGAGGCTCAGGGCTTGCATCCATTTTGGACAGAACTTCAGGAAAGGAAACATGTAGACTGAAGTCTAGCCCTCCTTAAGATGAGTGACCTCAGACGACACGTGCATGGTTTGTTATGATGTATCACACACGTATTACCAGCCTGCTAAAGGGTCAAGGGGTCTCTCCTGAGCACTGAGTTCTAACCCCAGCTCTGTTACTAACGTGTCAGGTAATCTTGGGCAGGTAACTTACTTTCTCTGGGACCCAATTTTCTCATTTGTAAGAAAGGGGGTGGAGTAGGTAATTTCTAAGTTGGTCCCTGATTATTCCTTTGTCACTGACATGACAACCCAGAGACAGGCAGGGAAAACAGCATTGTCCCCAATTTACAGATAAAGAAAACTTTACAGAGAGGAAGAGTGCTGGCCACAGCTGCAGTGCGAATACATGAGCTTGAACATCCTGACTCCTGTGTTCTGTTACACTGGGTTCCCCTGTTGCATGGCTGCCACCGGAACAGGAGAACAGGCATTGCAGGTGAAGGACGGTGTGGGGAAAAGCCCCCAACCCTGCCTCTGTAGCCCAGGTACCTCCCCTTTCCCCATAATGCTTATTATTTTCTCTTTAGGGGTTCCCAAAATTGGCTTATCAACACTTAAAGAAGTCATTGCAGACAGTCAGAAGTAACCCCAGAATGACAAGAATGCAGCCATCTCTCTTAGGCAGGTTGGCAAAGGACACGCTGACCGATTCCAAGTGGAGAAATGCCTGTGCTGGAAAGTGACCCCAACAGGCCACGTGAGCAGCAAAGACCTTAGTTCAAAAGATGGGAACCGCTGTGCAGCCACGTAAGGTCACCCAGCTGTGAGCTCTGCCCATGAATGAGGGACCTCATTCAGTCCCTACAGCAACCATCATCTTCTCCACCTCATGGAGGAGGAGGCCAAGGCCCTCAGAGGCTGGGGCACTGGCCGAGTTCCCACAGTTCTACATGTTGGGTCTGGAATGGGACTTAAACCCAGATCTGTTTGTCTGCAAGGACAAGGGCTCTTTATAGTACCCCATGGACACATGCCACTTTCCAGATTATTTTGGGATAATTTAAAAAATTCTGCAGTCACACAATTAAAAAAATCGACAGTCAACTAGAACCAGTAACAGTGGAGACCCCTGGGGAGAAAAACCAGGTGGCTGATGGGAAGGGAGGAGGATTTCATTTCTGGCAGGTATCCTCTGCCCCATTTAAGTTTGGACCATGTACGTGTCAAAGCAAACAAACTCACTGTCATTGAATCGATTCCAACTCATAGCGACCCCCTTTGGTTTTCCAAGGCGGTAAATCTTTATGGAAGTAGATTGCCCAGTCTTCCTTTCACAGAGTGGCTGGTGGGTTTGAAACCAGCCTTCTGGTTAGCAGGCAAATGCCTTAAGCACTGTGCCACCAGAGTTCCTTGTATATGTATTACCTATTACATTTTGAAACATATGGATGTATTATCTATTCAAAGAAATCAGTTAAATTTAACAAAAGAAACCCAGGAGTCAGCAGGTCAGTCTCCATCCCTTCCTGTCAGATGTTACCCTTCCCCTCAGTGTGTCCCTCTGGATAGGACACTGGTATCTCAAACCTGGGATTTTTCATCTCATCTTGTTTGTTTCCCATGGCCTTTTTGGAAGTGGTGTGGTCTAAAAGCTTTGTGCACAAGCCCGACATGGATTCTACTCCCAGCCCCTCTACTTACCACTGTAAGAAGACCGTTAGTAGAACCAAGCTGCCCGTTGTGCCGGGTCAATATTTCTAAAGCATGATTCTGATGACATCCCGTCCCTTCCCTCGAGCCTTCAGTAACTGCCCAGCACCCACCAATGCAGTCCTGGGATGGCACAGAGAGTGAAGCACTTGGCTGCTACCTGACAGGATGGCAGTTCAAGTCCTCCCAGAAGGGCCCTGGAAGAAGAGACTTGATGAACTGCGTCCATAACAGTCACAGCCAAGGGCACGCTATGGGACAGTTCTACCCTGTAATGCACAGGTCACCATGAGCTGCAACCATGTGACGGCAACCAACAGCAGCCACACCCACCAAGGCCACTGCAGACCCCTTGGCCAGGTGTTCAAGGCCCCAAATCTTCCTTGACTCCTTGCTCAGGCACCACGCCCCACAAAAGCTCCTCTCGTGGGAACAGGAACTTACCTTGCTCTCTCCTGCTCCTCCCCTGCCTGGAATTCTGCCTCTTCCTCTTCACTTGCTGAAATCCTTCTCGTCTGTCCTTCAAGGCCTAGGCCTAATGTCACCACCTCCATGATACGATGCCTGCTCTCATCTCTTCATCTGGATAACCAAAGGGAAAAAAAAACCCAAAAAACTGCCATTGGGTTGAGGCAGACTCACAGCTACCACCACTGGGTTTCCAAGGCTATAAATCTTTACAGGAGTAGATTGCTGTTCCGGTTCCCTAGTGCCGCTCCGACGAGAATATACCACAAATGGGATGGCCTTCACAAACAGGAGTTTATTCTTACAATTTGGAGGCTTTAAGTCCAAGTTCAAAGTTCCAGACTCTAGGGGCTGGGTGAAAGCCCCTCAACCTTGGGTCCAGCTCTGCCTCCTGCTCCCGGCCCACTGAGCTAGAGGCTTTTCTTCACTCAGACAGCTGCTGGCTGCTGAGGCTGAGAAGTCCCAAGGTTGACAAGTAAAAAGGCACAGTCCTGATGTTACTAAACCACATGGCAGGCCATTAACTTAAGTCCATTGTAAGTCCCAAGGTCAGCAGAGCATGGCAGGCTGCTGAACAATGACACGGCTACATGCAGGGTTCAAGCTGCCACAAGCTAGAGACCATTCTCAAAGCTTCTCCTTATCTACAGGAAGCAGACCACATACCCAAAGGCGGCTACTCAGCTGCTCACAGTATATCCCACCATGGAGTTGATTACCAGTCTCATCATGGGGAATAACTACCACCAGCTGCCCAGCCACTCAACCAGGCCCAGCCAAGTTGACACACAAACATAACTACCACAATCACCTTATCTTCCTCCCATGGAGCAGCTAGTAGGTTTGAACTGCTGCCCTTCTGCTGAGCAGCCCAATGCCTTACCTACTAAGCCACCAAAGCTACTCATATCATCCTCTTAGCCCACTGCATCCCTGTACCATTCCTGGCTTTGCATTGGCTCATCCTCTCCCGATGTGGGCAGGAAATGTGCATGTACGTACTGGCAGGGCCAGGAAGAAGGCTGACGTGCGCTAAGTGTGCAGGGCTGCTTGTTAGGTTGGATATATGCAACAATGACAGGGACCACACTGGGACGACCCTCAGAGTCTGCCTGTACAGATCCCCCATTCTATAGGTGATGCAATGGAAACCCAGGGAGAAGGGAAGTTGCATACCTCCCAGCCCAGTCTCTCAGGAGAATTTGAGGGATTTGAGTATCGGAAGGTTCCACCTGGAGCCCTTTTAGCCCCTGGTTTGGAAATTTGTAGCCTTTATTCATTTAAAGTAATGGCAAATAGCACACATTTCAGGGTGAATATTGTTTGTTTTTAAATAAATACAAGCAATTTAGTTTATTTCTGTTTCCTGGCCCTTACCAGCAAATTCCAACCCTAATCTCACACAGCCTAATCTAGAATGCTCTTTCAACTTCAGCCTAGATTTTTTTTTTTTTTTTTTTTAAACTTTAGAGCCCATGTCTTTCCTTGCTCAGACTTAGGCAGGGCTTCGAACTGGTTCATTCTGGTCAGACCCCCTGCTGAGAATTTGCATTTCTATCCCAGATAGATGACATTTTAACAAGCTCCCCTGGGATCCTGTAGGGTAGCATAGAGGCAAAAACACTTGACTGCTAACCAGAAGTTTGAACCACCAGCCACTCCTCAGAAGGAAGGTTGGGCAATCCTACTTCC
>NW_006921761.1:215692-221748 GCF_000298275.1 Orycteropus afer afer
TCCTTCCCCAGGAGGAAAATGAAAGCCGCCTTGCCACCAAATCCTCCCAGCTGTAAAGGAACCAGCCCTGGTGGCCATGTCTTTGTCCTCTGGCATGGTGTAAACAGAACCAAGCAGAAGCAGCCCAGACACCTGGGCCATTATGAAAAGCAAGGCCACAACCCAGCCCTGCATGCTTTTATTCTGAACATGGCAGCATCTGTCAGCCACAGACGAAAACTCAGCCGTGGAGGACCCAGAGCTAGGGCCCAGACAGTAGACTGAGGAATTAGAAGGATTTTGTTAAAAGCCCATTAATCCTGTTGGATTGAAATATCCTCAAACTCTACACAACCAAGGACATCCATACTTTGTCTGGCATTTTACACAGTATCTTTGTTTTGCATAGCCTCCTGATATTACTGTTCACCTTACCAGCCTGTCTATCCTTTGGCTGCCAGCTGACTTACATGGGTTAAGTTCAATTCCTAGCTTGAAGGGTGTCTAAGGACCATAGTCTTGGAGCTTCCACCAGTCGTTATCAGACCAGTAAGCCTGATCCTTTTTGTGATTTTGCTTTTTGTTTCACATTTTCCCCGACTCTATCCAGGACCTCTTGTTGTGATCCCTTTCAGAGTGGTCAGCAGGGGCAGCCGGGCACCATTTACTTCTTCTGGTCTCAGGTCATGGAGGATTAGTCCTTTGGACTAATTGTTTCCTGTGCCTTTGATTTACTTCACTCTTTTTTTTTGTTGTTGTTGTTGTTCCAGATGGAGAGAGACCAATAGTTGTACCTTAACTCACAAGCTTTTAAGACCCCAATCGCTACTCACCGAAGTAGGATGTAGAACACTGTCTTTGTGGACATGTTATGCCAATTGACCTTAGTGTCCCTTGAGACTATGGTCCTGAGCCTCCATACCCAGCGACTCAATCCCTCAAAGTGTTTGGTTATGACTGAGATGTTTTCTTAACTTTGTCCCCTGTATGCCCTACCACATTCATGGATATGGTTGCAACACGTATAAAAACATAGGTAGAGAGAGCCTCTGTCAAACCTATATATGTTTGTAGGTGTAGTCCCATCTGCCCTGCTCAGAATGAGCACTGTCTATGCATCCACTTCTAAAGTATGGTATTACTGTCATCACAGGATTGTGTACATAATAGTACTCCCCTCTGCTGTCTTTAACTCTCATGCTCCTCCCAGTGTCTTCCACCGCCTTGAGCATTCTGTGCTGACCTCCTCTTCATTGGATATTGCCTTTACACAGCATCTTGTGCCTTCTGAAAGCTGTGGGGCAGGTCTGCATGGAAGGGCACGAAGGGCAGAGATCTGACTCTGAAGACCAGGGCTTGAATAGCTCACCATTTACCAGCTGAGAGGGATTCTGGCCAAATTACTTAAGCCTCTGACTGTCAACAAACTCATCTGTAGAAGACTGACATCAGGCCTACATTGT
The DNA here is from genome assembly GCF_000298275.1 of Orycteropus afer afer. Classification (NCBI taxonomy): domain Eukaryota; kingdom Metazoa; phylum Chordata; class Mammalia; order Tubulidentata; family Orycteropodidae; genus Orycteropus; species Orycteropus afer. The sequence continues at coordinate 217,135 of NW_006921761.1, forward strand.
TGTTGTTGTTGTCAGGTGCTGTCAAGTTGGCTCCGACTCACAGTGACACTATGGATGGCAGAGTGAAACACTGCCCAGTCCTGTGCCAGCCTCACGATCCCTGCTACACCTGAGCCCATCATTGCAGCCACTGAGGGTCCTTCCCTTTTTTGGTGACCCTCCACTTTACCCAGCATGATATCCTTCTCCAGGGAATGGTTCCTTCTGACAACATGACCAAAGTAAGTGAGACAAAGTCTGGCCATTCTCACTTCCAAGGAGCATTCTAGGTGCACTTCTTCCAGGACAGATTTGTTAGTCCTTCTAGCAGACCATAGTACTCTCAGCATTCTTCTCCAACACCACAACTCAAAAGCCTCAACTCTTCTTCAGTCTTCCTTATTCATTGTCCAGCTCTCACATGCATAAGAGGTGATCGAAAATACCATGGCGTGGGTTAGGCGCACCTTAGTCTTCAAGGAGACATCTTTGCTTCTCATCACTTGAAAGAGGTCTTTTGCAGCAGATTTGCCTAATGCTACATGTTGTCTGATGTCTTGACTGCTGCTTCCATTGGTGTTGATTGTAGAACCAAGTAATATGAAATCCTTGACAACTTCAATCTTTTCTCCATCCCCCATTGGACCAGTTGTAAGGATTTTCAGGACCACATTAGGTTATGTATTTCACTATGAGCTCAAACTAAAAGAAGTATGCAATTGTCTATATTATTACCAACTCATGAGAAAAGGAAAAGGAAAACTTGGTGGTTGGGGGGGACAACAATTTATCTGTATTTTCTCAGTTCTATAAAGAGAGAATTCACTCATCCTTCTTAAGCTTTGTCTCTTGACTCAGGCCTAACTGAGAGCAGAGCAGAGTGGTTTCGGCACTGGGTGGGAGGAGCTTGCACTGGGACCCATGTGGACTTGGCTGTGTGGAAGGGGAGCTGGGGGGCAAGATGCTACTTCATTGACCCTCAGGGTCATTATTTAAGGCATCTCTGCTTTTCTCTCCATTCTGTGGAACACCTCCTAAATGCACCACTGGACCCCAAAAATGTCACACTACCAATACCTCTTGGAATGCAGACAGCTTATTTCAAATTGTCTTCTCTATTTATTCATTCATTGAATACATATTATATAATACGCTCATCAAATATAAAAACAAGTGGTAATGCTGTTGGTATTATGCCAAGTCAATAAAGCAAGAGAAAAAAGTTATAGAGTGGGTTCTCAGCTGTGAAAAAGCAACATATGCAGAGAACAAAAAGATGGGATGGGAATATTACCTTGGGGTGGATCTGAAAATAGAGAGTAGACTCTTTCTGCTTTTCTACATTTTCTAAAATTTGAAGGGGCTCATTGTAAATTACTCTTATAATAGGAAAATTATTCAATTCAATCCAATATTTGAATTCACGATAGGGAAAATTCAGTTACAGATTTTCATGTAAAATTGCATATACTAAAAACAAAAACAAAAAAAAAAAAAACCTCACTACCATCAAGTTGATTACAATTCATAGTGACCCCCACTGGGTTCCCAAGGCTGTAAATCTTTATGGAAGCAGACTGCCCCATCTGCTGGTGGCTTTGAACCACCGACCTTTTGGTTAGCAGCCAAGTGCTTTAACCACTATACCACCAGAGCTCCTTAAAGTTACATATGCAACTTCGATAAAAAGTAATGATGATATTATTAATAATAATGCATTTGAAAAGCTGTTTTATGAATGTTAATAAACTGTACCAAGTTCAAGTCGCTTGAAAATAGAATACAGATCAAAGCATATGATAAAAAATTTCTTACACAATGAAAATATCTGTGTGATCAAAAAAGTATTTGATTTCTGAAAACAGTGCACTTACAACAAGGAATATTTGATGCCTTAAGAGCATAGCACTGATATAAAAGAATTTGGGCTGCCTTCTGGGGTTTGTTGTAATAGAATTTAACCTGTATTTATTTAGGCTTAAAAACATTGTCAGTATTGTTTAGACTTATACATTGGAATAAATGGAGAAATGTATTAATGTTTTTAAATACTGAAATTGTTGCTATGAAATATAGGTAACAGGAGCACATGTTCTGTAGTAGCACTTCCCAAAGCTCAGTTTGTCAAGAGGCTGTCAAGGAGTCTCGGATGTCACCACACAAAAGGGGTCAGTGGTCAGAGAAGTTAGGTAAAACCCAAGTTTAAGCATTCAACAGGCTTCCTCCTTGCAAGACCTTTTGCGTATGTACTACATTTCATTGTGAATCACCAAAAGGGGAGGCCAAGCATTTGTTATGGATTGAAGTGCCCCCCAAAAAGCTATGTTGAAGTCTAATCCCTGGTTCCTGGAAGTGTGCTCTTGGTTGAAAATAAGGTCTTCGAAGACGTTACCAGTTAACATGGGGTCCAACTGGAGCAGGGTGGGTCCTGATCCAATCTGAGCGACACCCTTACAGGGAGAAGAACACAGAGGGACAGGCAAGGAAGGACGACCATGCGAAGGTGCATCTATAAGCCAAGGGGTGGGAGAGGTATCAGAAGCAGAGTCAGACCGGACAGGATCTTCCCCAGGGACTTCGGAGGGCGCATGGCTCCACTGACATGTGCATTTTGGCGTCTAACCTCCAGAACTGTGAACCAAGACATTTTGTTCTTTCAAACACCCACTTCAGGGTACTTTGTTACAGCAGCCCTGGGAAACCAACACAGTATTTGATGTCAGCTCCTTCCCCTCCATACACACACACACAGACACACACACACACAGGAGACCTCACTTTGGAAATGCGATGGCACAGGCACACAAAGAAAGGCTTTTTCTTGTCTTTTCAATGTTCAGTTTTGAGCCCACCAAGCAGAAAGTCTGTCCATCTCTGCTGTCACAGAGGGGTACTCTGTGGACATGAAGCCACACACGGACGACAATAAGCTGCTGAATGGGGCCAGGCTCCTTCCTGTCCTTCCTCTGCAGAAGCTCCTTGCTGACGAGACAGATCCCAGGGCCTTTTAGGCCTCATCACAGGTTCAATACTTGGCTCTGTTTTATAAAAATGGCTTAAGAGTGACAGGCACCCCCCCACTACCCCCATACTCCTGCACACCCTTTGCTGGCATGCAAAGCGTGCTCAGAAAGGGGAGGGAAATCCTGAGCCACAAAACCCCACATTCCTTTCCAGGGCTGTCTGCGTACACACCCTGGACCTTTGACTCTCTTTCCTGGTGAGCAGGGGTTTGCGAGGCTTTGAGTCAAGAGTCCTGGACTGTCAAGGGGCAGCTTAGACATGTCCAAGCCTTACGGTGCTTACCCTCTCAGGGGCTCTGGGTCTTCACTGTGAAATGGGGCTAGTGAGGCCTGGGCCCCACCTAACTGCCCAGGAGTGTTGTAAGGATAAAGCAGAACAAAAACACTATGAGAAGTGGAAGCGTGAGGCTTCATTACGTGACAGCCAACAGGACCAGTCCACTTTCTATTTACTTTGTTTGAAGGTGGTAGGGAGAGGCAGAAAGAATAAGGATGGGTGAGGGAGCCAAGAGTACTCCCCAAAGACTCCTGGATGTCGTCCCCTGGCCCCCCACTCCCCATCCCTCTGATCTAGTCAATCTTTGTCTTCTTAGCCAACACAGAGCTGCCATTCAGTCTAAAGACAACAAAGCAGGAAAAGACAGGCCACACAAAGGACAATATACCTAAAAACTCATTCCAATCCTGATAAAAAGGATGTCACTGAAAAATACATTCAAATAAGCACTTTCTTTAAAAATAAAATAGCATCTGATCAGCAGCATGTGAAATAGCCATAGAGAGCTTCTTCTGAGGAAACAGGCATGGACAGTGGTAATGAGTCACCGCAGCTCCGGAGAGTGACCAATAGCTGGAGCCAGGGCCGTTCTCGTTAATTACAAGGCAGATGATAGAAGGGGTGAGATGAAGAAGCCTACCAAAGGGGCAGGAAGACTACGGAGACCTCGCAGCACATGACACGCAAAGTGGCTGTTTAAGTGCGCAATTACAGAAAGGAAAGCCATCAAAGTACTGAAAGAAAATATATACATGCACACACTCTACACATCCACACACAACACACACCGTGCACGTATATGCCACACGCTCTACACAACCACACACGACACACACTGTACACGTATATGCCACACGCTCTACACATCCACGCACGACACACACTGTATACATGTATGCCACACACTCCACACATGACACACACTGTATACATGTATGCCACACGCGCTACACATCCACACACGACACACACCGTATACATATATGCCACATGCTCTACAATCCGCACATGACACACACCGTATACATATATGCCACATGCTCTACACATCCACACACGACTCACACACATACCCCCTACATACACACTATACACATACACCCCCTACACATACACATACCACACATACCTACACATATACATACACACATAGAGACTATTTTCTCTAATTTCTAAGCATGACTGGAATCAGCAATCACAAAGATAAACATTGCTTTATTTTACCATATAAAATTTTTAAAGTTTACACATTGTTGTTGTTGTTGTTATGTGCCGTCGAGTCAGCCCTGACTCATAGCGACCCCTCCTTGGGTTTCCGAGGCAGTATCACTACGG
>NW_006921761.1:222128-231716 GCF_000298275.1 Orycteropus afer afer
AGAGGTTTCTGGTGGGACAATGAAAATCTTCTGAAATTACATGGTGCTGATGTCTGCAAAACTGAATAAACTGAGAAGGACCAAACCGAACACTTTAAAAGCGTGGATTTTATGGTATATGAATTATTTCTCAGCAATGTTATTTAAAAATTCAATGGCAAAGCTAATGATGAATGAAAACAACTGTAACATTTCAGAGATTAGGATATTAGGTTAATATCCTAATACATATCTCATTCCTATATAAACATCAAAAAGCAAATAGGCCATTAAAAAGAAAATTAGCAAAAGCCGAGGAGAAGCAAAGCCCTAGAAGAAGCTGCGTAAAAGGCCGATAACCACCCCATGTTTGTGCTCATTGTCAGTGACAGCAGTTATGGGGTCTGCTCCTGCGGGTGAGGGGCCCTCAGCTGGTTTCGACGCACAGCAACGCCGCTATCTCATGTGTTAATAGGGAAGCACCTATCTTAACTGTCACAAATTCCTAAAAACGTATTTTAAGAAGTGGCAGTTAGGCTTTCCCAGAGTCCAGAGATCTATGCACAAAAACGGTTATGCATCCCTGAACTATAGGAAGCCAGCCAAGGCGAGCCCAGCCTGTCTCCGCTGAACTGCTGTGCAGGCATTCACGTTCACACTGTAGGTGAAGCCATCCAGCAACTGGAACCAGAGCTCCAATCACCAACTGGTGCACTCTCTGGAGACTTGCTGGTACTTTCTATTAAAGCCGACTACGTGTGTATCTGAGACACAGCAATCACACTGCTAAGTATACATGCCATAGAAATGTACACATGTGCTCACAAAAGACATCTGAAGAATTTTCACAGCAGCTGGAACAGCCAAAACCTGGAAACAACCCAAATGTCCATCAACAGCAGAAAGGATAAATACATTGCAATGCATTTATACAATGGGACACTGTGGCAAAAAGAGTGAATGAACTGCTGCTATATGCAACAGCAGTGAATCTCCTTAACATGTTGTTGAGTGAACAACTACAGACGTGGCATAAAGACTACACAATTGATTGGGCAATCTACTTCTGCAGTAATACCACCTTGGAACCCAAGGAGGGGTCGCTGTGAGTCGGATCCGACTCCACGGCAGTGAGAGTTAGTAATTACATCATTTGAAGTTAAAAACCAGGCAAAACTAGTTAGAAATTGGAAGTCAAGATAGTGGCTACTTTTGGGAAAGAAGAGATGGTAAGTAGAAGCGGGAACAAAAGGTTTTCTTCCCGATGTGGGTGATGTTCCATTACTTTATAAGGGCACAGGGTAGGAAAGAGACTGCATCTTTGTGGAAATGCTTTGAACTATACTCTTAGGACGTTTGCCCATTTCTGTACTTATGTTCTACTTCAGCCAAAAGTCTACTTAGAAATAGCACTGTAGAAAAACTTGAATGATATGGAAAGATACTCAAATCGCCCTGTTATATGGAAAATATAGGTTAATACAGGTGCAAAAGGGGCCCTGGTGGCACAGTGGGACGAGCACTTGGCTGCAAACTGAAAGGTTAGTGGTTTGAACCCACTAGCTGCTCCTCAGCAGAAAGATGAGGCAGTCTGCTTCTGTAAAGATTACAGCCTTGGAGACTCCACGGTACACTTAACTCACTGCCATCAAGTCGGATTCGACTCATAGCGACGCCTCCTTGGGTTTGCCGGGCGGGATCTCTAGGGAAGGAGATTCCTTCTGAGAAGTGGCTGGCGGGCATGAATGCCTTAGGCACTACCCCACCAGCCTTGGAAACGCTACAGAGCACCGTCCTCTAGGGGGCACTGTGAGTCAGAATCAACTCAACGGCATCAGTTTTTTTTTTTTTTTTTAAATAGGTGCAAAATATATTCAGTGAAAAGGCAAAGGACAGAACTGTGAAGAGTGTGCTTTCATTTTTGGTCATCATACCAACGTTTGTAGATGCACACCTTACCTTAAGGGGGATCCACAAGCAACTGATAGAGTGGGTGCTTCTAGAGACGGCATCAGGGAGGCTGAATTATTTTCACTTTGGTTCTTTTAGCACCATTAGAGTTTTCTCCTATGTACATAGATTGACAACTCAATGCACAAATAAATAAATAAAGCAGATTGACAACCAGTATGATATCCTTTCTCTGAAAATAAAGGACCGCCTCTATCAAGACAGTAACCATGGGTGATAGGATTATGGATATTTATTTTTTAAACAATCTGTGTTTCTCGTCTTCTAGTGTGAATGTGGTGGTGCAAATGGTTTAGTGCTCAGCTGCTAGCCTAGAGCTTGGTGGTTCAAACCCAGCCAGCGGTTTCTGTAGGAGAACGACCTGGCGACCAGCTTCCGTAAAGATTCCAGCCAAGGAAACCCTCCGGGGCAGTTCCATTCTGGTGTGCGGGGTTTGGAATTGACTTCAAGGCACCTAGCAACAACAATGTGGCTATGAGAATGAGAAAAATAATCTCAATTTCCTTTCACAATTCGGTTGTGTCACTGCTACTGAGGCAAAATCTGCTTACAGTGAGACAGCTGATTTTAAGCCCACCGTTTGGTGAGCTTTGATGAATGTACAATGCATGTACACCCTGGCATCATCACGCCATCAAGACAGAACATTTCCCTCACCCTGGAAAGTTCCTTCATCACCTTGCCCTGCCTGACCAGGCAGCCCCTGTATTGATCTAAGGTGGTGAATCCCATCAGCACCGCTCGGTTTTGCCTGTGCGCAAACGTCACAAAAATGGAATGATCCAGTGCATACATCTTTGTACCTGGCATCTTCCGCTCAGTATAATGTTGATGAGATTTATCTACGTTTCTGTGTGCATTACGCACATATTTGCACATATTTAAAAATGAAGAGTCGTATCTCCAGAGCTTTCTGAAGAATGGGAAACCATCCACACAGCAAACCCCCCACAGCCTCTCGCAGCAGGTGTGCGGCGGGCCGGGTGCTGTGCAGCCTGCCGCCCCGGAATCCGGCTCAGGCTCAGGTGAGAGCCACCCTGCTTGCTGCCATTGTTCTGCGAGTGACAGCCTCCAGGGCAAATGGAAAGCCATCAACCTGAGGGCTGTCAACTGCAGAGGAGAATTCCTTTCTTTGTCAGGCTGGGTGGTCTCCTCGTGGCTTCAGCACCAACCTGCAGAGCAGATGGAAGCATTGTGCGCGCAGCAGAAAAACACCGCCACCCCCACAACTCCAAGCACAGGCCTTTGTGAGGCCGGATTAGCCTGAATGTAGCTTCCCTTGACTGTGTACAAGTCGTCAAAGCCCAGCCAAGTGGGGGCACCCAGGGGTCGTGAGTCCACTGATGTGAGACGCTGGAAGGTCACTTAGAGACCACCTGCTCTGCCCGTCTCAGGCTGCAAGAGGGGGTCTGACACAGGTAGGGACTTGCCCAAGGCCATACAGCCCACGGACAGGACTAGAGCCCACACTTCTGTGTGTACTCTAGGGCCCCAAGCTGCTCTTGTTACTAAGAGGCCCCAATGCAGCACAATGTAGAGTTTAATTTCTAACTTTCTGGCAAAAAGGGAGTGTGTGTGGGAACCTTTGTACTCGGGGGACGTCCTGCAGCCTTTGTGGGAATTCTTTGTATAAAGGTGTGCTTTCATCAGATCCAAGGAGCTCTGGTGACGTAGTGCCTAAAGCATCTGAGTGCTAACCAGAAGGCTGGCAGTTCAAACCCACCAGCCACTCTGCGTAAGGAAGACTGGACAACCTACTTCCGTACAATTTACTGCCTCGGAAATCCAACGGGGGTTGCTATGAGTTGGCATTGATTCTACGGCAGGGGGTTTGGTTTGGTTTTCCATCTTCCCAGGATCTGGACACCTAGGGCAGGTTTCATTTATGGTTTGGTGCCCTCTACTGGTTATCTGTAACAACAACACTAGCTACTCCTTCCTGGGCCCCTATTGGGCCCAGCAGCCAACAGGCACCGTTATTTCTAATTGCAAATCCAAAGAACAGGCCTATCAAGTAGGTGGTTGTGTCTGCTCTGAGGTTCAGAGACAGTCAATAATCTTCCCAAAGTGGCTGAGCCTGGGTTCAAATCTAGTCCTGTGGGAGTCCATGTTTCTTCTTTCCCGTGCATCCACCACTCATCACAAGCCTTACATTGCATGGCACATTCCTGTTAGGTAAATAAACATCTCAAAGTTTGCCATGAAGGGGGTGTTAATGTCCCCTTTTATCACATGGGGAGATGTAGGTGGGACAGAGCCACAAGGCCAATAAGCCTAGCCTGCTGTTCACAGCTCCCGGCTAGCCCACGTTCAAGGTCTGCCAGGGAACTTCTTCCTCAGATGGCAGCTTCCATCCAGAAGAGAAAGAGGGAGGCTGCAGTGATCCTCTCTGGGGACCGAGGGCATCTCTGCACCCCCGTCCTCCCATGCACTCACACTTCTGTTCCAGGCTGTACAACTGAACAACAGGATAGCCTCCAACCACAAAAGCAGTGAAGGACTGACACAAGCTCTAACCCAGACGAGCCCTGACAACACGGTGCTACGTGGAGGCAGCCAGTCTCAGAAGACCACATAGGATATGATGCCATTTGTATGGAATGGCCAGAGTAAGCAAATCTGTAGAAAGTACATTAGTGGCTTCCTGGGGCCAAGAGCACTTAGGGAGAATGGGGGTGACTGATAATGGCATTGAGCTTCTTTCTGGGGTGATGAGAATATTCTGAAATTGATCATGGTTATGGGAGCTCTGGTAGCATAGTGCCTAAGGCACTTGACTGCTAACCAGAGGGCTGGTGGTTCAAACCCACCAGCAACTCCACGGAAGGAAGATGGGGCAATCTACTTCCGTAGTGATACTGTCTTGGCAACCCAAGGAGGGGTCGCTATGAGTCGAGTCCGACTTGATGGCACATAACAACAACAACAACAACAACATGATTTAGCACCTCTGTGAACACACTAAAAACCACCCAACTGTACACGCTCAGCTGCTGAGTCGTGTGGTGTGGAAATTAGACCTGAATAAAGCGGTTATGAACAGATCAACCCTAGGAGACACTGCCTCTCATGTGTACTTTAGGTAACCCCTCTGAGCTGTGTTCTCACTGACTGGTGATGGATTCCATGGGAATCAGCCGCAGTGGCTGATGGGTGACCACCCTGGGTCAGCTCCTCTGCTGGTCCCTGGATACTAAGGGGTCCTACCTCCAGAAGCTAAGTGCATCTTGTAACATGTGGGGGAAATAAAGTCCCCTGCATAATTACAATACAAGGCAGAAAGTGTTTGAGGGTGGGGATGGGGGAGGGGACATGGCTTCTGAAGAGGGCGCAGGCACATCCAACTGAAACACTGGGAAAAGACTTCAAGAAGGGAACAGTAGTTATCCTTCCAGATCAGACTGTGACAGGTGGTGGGGGATCTGACCAGAAAGAGTCCAGGTTAGACGTCAAACTCCTTGAGAGGGGGCCCATGACTGACTGGCCACTGTGTTCTGGCCCTCAGCACAGGACCTGGCTTAGAGCTGGTGCTCAGTGTCGCTTGCTGAGTGAATAGAGACACAAATGGGAGGATAAGTGAGGGTGTGGGTAAAAGAAACACGGAGGGAACAGCAGGAGCAAAGCGGAGTGCAGAGGGGGACGGAGCAGTTCCAGAAAACGCAGACTTACGTGTTTGGCTACGGCATGAAGTTCAGATGAGGACTGATGGAAGGTCAGGTGGAGAGGACTTCCAACTATATACTACGCACGGGCGCCAAGGACTGATTTTCCCTGGACAATGAATAAGGAAGACCACAGAACTGATGCATTTCAACTGTGGTGCTGGCGAAGGGTATTGAATAAACCATGGACTGCCAAAGAATGAACAAATCTGTCTTGGATGAGACATGGCCAGAACGCTGCTTAGAAGCAAGGATGGTGGGACGTCACCTCTCACACTTCAGTCCTATTGTCAGGCAAGACCAGTTCCTGGGACATCATGCTTGGTGAAGCAGGTGGTCAGTGAAAAAGAGGAAGACCTCAATGAGATGGACCGATACAGTGACTCCAACAACGGGCTCAAGCATAACAATGATTGTGAGGATGGCGCAGGACTGGGGTGTGTTTTGTTCTGTTGGACACGGGGTAGCTAGGAGTCAGAAATGACTCAAGGGCTCCTAACAACAACAACGGACTGGGATGCAAGGAGTGATTTTCGACCAGAAAAGCGGCATGGTCAAAGCTGCACATTAGAGAGAAGAAGTGAGAGTCTGTGGGAAGGTGGATTGGAGAGAATCAGCCTGCAGGCTGGGAGACCAGTTTAAAGGCTGTTCAGGCAAGAGATGGTGGGGGCTCAACTAGGCCAGGAGCCAGGGGACAGAGAAGGGAAGGGGGCCAGAGACACTCAGCCACTTTCAAATGCTGTAAAAACCATTAAATCAAGCTCAGCTCATGATAGATATCTCACCGATTCAACAGAAATAGAACTATTAGAGGAAACTTGCCCATAACATATAAGTGGTTTGTGGTTTGAAGCTGCAACCACACTTGTTAAGAAGGTAATTGAAAGGAAAACCCCAATTGGGGTTAATAAGAAAACAGGAAACCACAAGCCTACAACCCCAGTATGTGGACTGGAGCTCAAGAGTTGATCCTGGACTATGTTCCTACTTCCTCGGCTCTCTCCACGACTGGCAGCAGCAATGCTGGACCAGGTTCAGGCAGAGCCAGCCCTCTGTGTCAAGCCACTTGGTGAGTCACGTGGGGTACTGGCTTGGACTGGGTTCTGATCTCAGCTCTGCACTAACCCAGGCAGTGCAGGTGCTCAGGGAGGAAGTACGAGGAAGACTTTCTAATTTAGAGCTTAGTGGTGGACAGCATGGATGCTTGGGCCAGGCTGGGCTGGACTGAGCCCCGCTGTCACTCACTAGCTGTATGACCTTGAACAGGTCACGTAACATCTCTGGGCCTCAATTTCCTCATGTGTAAAACTGGGATTAACAGATGTACTCTTCAAGTAGTTATGAAGATTGGATGACTTAATACATTTAGAAAGCTTCAATAAAATCCTAGCATGGACTAAGTGCCACATAAGCACTGTTGGTTTTATTACTACTACAATCAATAGTGGCCAAAGCTGGACAACACAACAAACTGTTAGATCGCCCCCTGGTACCATGGGCGAACAAGGAGAGAGGAGGTCACTGTAAGGTTCCTCTTTGAACCTTGGCTTTTCAGTGCTGGTGAGTCATCTACCCAGGCTTGTTGAGTATCATTTGTTTATTTAATTCCACAAACATTTACTGAGCAGCTACTTTGTGCCAGAGACTCTGCTAGGCCCTGGAGATGATGGGATTAATCAGATGGTCCCAGCTCTCAAGGATCTGCTAAGCTAGTAAGGATGCAGACATGTACTAGCTCTGCTGTGATAAATGACACAACACCTGCACGCAGGAGATTCAGAGGCAGAGGAGGTAGTCGGGGCAGGATTCCTGGAGGCGGCAGTAAGAAGCAAGGTCCTCCGGGTCATACTGAGGACCTGGGGATGCAGAGTGGGGAAGATGTGTCCTTGCTGGTCTATGAGTGACAAAGGATTGTGACCTCCAGAGCCAACGTCAGTTTTCCTAGGCCCTGTCCTTAGCTGAAGCACCTGGACCCTCCCACTCCTGAATGCTTTTGGAAAGGCAACTCTTGTGAGTGTTTGAGATGTTTCCAAATCTTTCTGCAGATACACTTTATTGACCAAAGTTCCAGTATGATGTTTTCACCTCCATCTCTTGATCTTTTGGTTCACAGAAACTGAGAAGAGGGCTTCCTGGGGAGGATTTCCTTAGAGAATCACAGCAAAAGAGGGCTTGCACTTCCTGGGTTTCCAAGTCCACACAGCCAAAGTCAACAAGTTCAGGCAAATTTCCAGGCTGTGGGACACTTGTCCCAGGAAGAACTAATTTTTTCTGTGTGTCCCTGTTCCTTCCCAGAGATGTTTTCCTATTGTGAGTTTAAGCCAACAATGTTCAAAGTGATCATGTTAAGGGGTAAAACTCTGAGGAATCAGAGGAAGAATAAAAATCAAAAAGAAAGCCACATGCATGTACTATTTATCAGATAATAAAGTCACATACGTTCACATCCGTCACCCCAGGCACGGATGATCCCAGAAATGCATTTAGAGAGAGGCCTTGTCAGGAAGTTCTGCCAAGTCTCACACCCCCTTTCTCGCTTCTACTCTTATTGGCCTCCTGTTTTCCAGGTCTCCCTTAGTGCATTCAGTTCTCTCGGTGTTAATTAAAACAAACAAACGAAAAACCCAGTTGCCAATTTCAGCTCAGGGCTGTGCTGCAGAGCAGAACTGCCCTCTGTCGGGTTCTCAAAGCTGGGACCTTGTCTTAACAGACTGCCAGGCCTCCCTTCTGGGGTGCCTCTAAGTGGAGTCAAATGGATAACCTTTTAGTTAGGAGCCCAGCGCTTAACCTTTGATGCTTAACTGTTGGTGTCATCCAGGGCCTCCTGTTTTGTTCATTACCAGTTTTTAACCAGGATCACAGTTGGTCTGAGAGGTAAGAGAAGTATTAAGCAGGAAGACAGATGTCATCAAGGGTTGGACCCGTGAATGGGAGAGGCAGGAACACATCCCCTGGTCCTTTTTCCTTTTGTGCCCCCTCCGAGATGACTCATGCTGCTGGGCCCTGGGCAAGGCCTGTGGCTTCTCCAGCACAGATCCGGGCTTGCACTCTGCCTTTCTCTAAAGGTGTCTCCTTTCAGCTGGGTGGTGGTGGAGTCTGCTAGCAATTCAGGCGCAAATTACACGAAACTTGCTAACAAAGGTCAGTAAATCAAATGGGAGGGAGTTACTAGCAAAAGAAGATCAACAGGTTGTCAAGAATTTCAAAATCCCGAGGAGGCTAGGACAGCCTCTGTGCTAAGGTCTTGGTCCTCCAGCATCCAGGCTGATTGAGAAGGAGGTTCTGGGTGACGACTATTCTCAAAAGGTCACCTGCGGGAAATGCTACCTTTTCCCCTAGAAAGACTTCCTTGGCATAGAAACTCCCAGAGCTGCGCAAGGCCATGGATGTCATCTAGGGCCCCAGCTCTCAGTCTGCTTCCCTTAAGATAACCTGTGGTGGGGAGAAGGGGAAGGGAAGGTTTTTTAATTTAATTTTAAAATAGCAAGGCCCAGATCCCAGCCCTGACCACTGACATCAGAATCCCCAAGGGTCAGCATTTTCTAAATTCCCCAGTGCTTTCAATATGCGGCCAAGGTGGAGAATCTGTGGTGTGGAGACAGTGTCACCAGGGGTGCATGCTCTCTGGTCCCACCACAGACTGACAGAATCTGAATCTGCCTTTTAACAAGATCCCCAGGTGACTGACACGTTTGAGAAGCACAACTACCCTTCTGGAAACACTGGACAACCTGACAACCACGGGCCCCAATTCTCTCTTGGCAACTACCACCTGGCTGGGTTCATTAACTTCCATTATCTTCCTGGGCCCAGTCAGATTGAGTTTTTTCTTATTGTGTTAAAATACACTTTACAAAAAAAACCAAACCCACTGCTATGGAGCCGATTCTGACTCATAGCAACCCCCATTGGGTTTCCGAGGCAGTAAATCTTTATGCAAGTAGATTGCCCAGTCTTGCTTCTGTGGAGTGGCTGG
>NW_006921761.1:232321-235615 GCF_000298275.1 Orycteropus afer afer
CTTTTTATGGCTGAGTAATATTCCATTGTATGACTATGCCATGGTTTGTTCGTTCATTCCTCAGCTGATGGACACTTGGGTTGTTTTCACCTTTTGGCTGCCACGAAAATTATGTTTCAATACTTGTTCTCCATTCTTTTGGGTGTATGTACTTAGGAGTGGAGTTGCTCAGTCATATGGTAATTCTAGCCTTCACTTATTGAAAAACCCCCAAACCGTTCTCCAGATCAGCTTCACCATTTGACATTCCTACCAGCAATGCACAAAGATTCCAATGTTTGGCATCCTTGCCAGCACTTGTTGTTTTCAGTTTCTTTAAATAATAGTGGGTGTGAAGTAGTATCTCACTGTGGTTTTGATTTACATTTCCCTAATGACTAATGATGTTGAACAGCTTTTCATGTATTGCTGGCTATTTCTTCATAGAAATGTCTGTTCAAGAAAATATATATACATGCACACACTTTATCCATTTTGAAAATTGAGTTGCTTGTGTTTTTGTTGTTAAGAGTTTTTATATATTCCAGATACTAGGCCCTTATCAAACATATGATTTGTGAATATTTTCTACTTTTCTGTTTTGTTTTCCACTTTCTTGATACATGAAAATTTTAAATTTTGCTTTAATTCAATTTATTTTTTTTCCTTCTGCTGTTTGTGCTTTTGGTGTCTTGTGGAATATGAATTTTTATCACCAGAAGAAGATGGATGGACAAGGAGAAAAGAGGGATCTGAGGCGAAAGGAAATGGGGATGGCTTGAGATTTCCACCTCTAGTTCAACCAGATCTTAGATTTGTTTGCTTTATATGAGGTTCTGCTGCTTAAAATAGACACATATAACCAGTAGGTTTAACTACTAGATTCATGCTTCATAAACCTGAGCCGCTGAATATTCACGGGCAACCCCAGTGTGCCAAGTGTCAAATTGGTTTTCCTAAAAATTTGCCCTAAATAGTATGTACAATGATTATAATTTAATGTTTTCTGGTTTCAATTACATTTTTTTCCCCTCAATATATTTTTCTTGTTGTTTTTGAGAATATGCACAGCAAAATCTCTGCCAATTTAAGTTTCTACATGTTCAAATCAGTGACATTCTTTGAGTTGTGCAACCATTCTCTTCCTTTTTTTCCAAACTATTTCTCCCCTACTGATGCCCCCATAAACTCAGTGCCCCCTAAGGTTCCTATCTAATCTTTTGAGTTGCTGTTGACAATTTGATGCCATATAGATAGATCTTAAAACAGCATAATGCTCAAGGTAGATTTTTTTTTTTTTACTAGTTAAGCTAAACTACTGTTTAGTTTTAAGAAGACTTTAGGGGATATTTTTGGTTTAAGTTTAAAGATTATCTCAAGACAATAGTTTCGGGAGTTCATCCATACTTTCTGGCTCCAGAAAATCAGGATTCCATGAGAATCTGAAATTCTGTTTTGCATTTTTCCCCTTTCTATCAGGATTCTTGGTTTCAATTAGTTTTATTTGTAATTTTTTTTTTTTAAAAAAGCATATATTTTTGGAAAAGCGTGCGATGCTTCTTTTGCTCCATTTGCCACAGGATATTTATCGCCTAATCCAGACCCACTGTCTACACTGAAGAAATACTCCATGAAAAAGACAGCCAACTTCATGGATCCCAGCCTTGGTACCAGGTACTGCATTTGCCTGAGTAGGTGAGGGTTTGAACCCAGGTCTTCGGACTCCAAATATAAGACTCTGTCCAGAGATGTGTGTCCAGAAGAGTCAGATTGTGGTGCAGCCATACCAACTACTTGGTATGGCTTTTTTAGCCACAGTCTTTGTAACTCCCACCAGATCATGGGTTGTTATTGTTGTTGTTATGTGCTATCGAGTTGGCCCCGACTCATAGCGACCCCTCCTTGGGTTTCCTAGGCAGTATCACTACGGAAGTAGATTGCACCATCTTCCTTCCAAGGAGTGGCTGGTGGGTTTGAACCGCCAGCCTTCTGGTTAGCAGTCAAGTGCCTTAGGCACTATGCTACCAGAGCTCCTAGATTATGGGTGGGACCACGCAAATAAGGTGTGCAGAACTCTGATGTTGGGCCTGGTTAGTTTTGTCACTCCACTGGGCTTAAAACGAGCCCTCCTAGAGGCAGAGAGGGGATCTCACTGCCATCAGGAGAGAAGAGTTGGAGGTGACGTGGAGATCCCTGTGCTGGATCTCCTTGGCCGAGATGCCCCAGCACAGAGACAGTGGCAATGAAACCAAGAGGCATGAAACACAGTGGCAGGCTTACTTGGCTCGCTCACAGAGGCAGAGGCCAGGCTGAAAGGCCAAGGGCCAGAGAGCCATGCCTGAGGGCAGAGCAAAGGGAAGACTGTCCTGACTGAAGAACTGTATCCTAAGCACGTTTCTGAATCTGAGTTATAGCCTGTTACTTCCCTAAGAAACCCCATAATCATGAGTATTGTCTGTAAGTTCTGTATGGCCACTGCAATAAATTATTGAACCCAGAAGAGAAGTAGTGAGTACCGTGGAAGGGACAGATGGTGTCAAAGTTGGTAAAAGGTTGGAGGGTGGCAGCATGTCTGGTCTCACAGGAATAAGCCTTGGGCTGCTGATGGTGACTCTGTCTTCCTCTTGTGAAGTTAGAGGTCAGAAGATGCTGCCTCCATGTCCTTTTTGCACAGATCAAGCATCTGTTGGTCTCTTTGACTGGCATGACTCCTATTAACTGCAATCAATTTTGGAAGCTTTCTTTGTGCTGGGCATTGTGAAGAAGACTATATCTAATCTTCCCAGCAACTCATGATGTGGTTCTAAAACTATCCTCACTGCCAATGAAACTAAACTCAGAAAACCTATTGAACTTTCCTAGAGTCACACTGATGGTGTCAGAGCTAGGACTTACCCAAGTCATTATTTTAATGATAACAAGGCCTTGAGATATGTAGTTTGCTGAAAGTGAAGATGACTTGATGCCCTTACTAATGAAAATCAGACTGCAGCCCTCAGTATGAATTACACCTCAACATAAAGAAAACAAAAATCCTCACATATGGACCAATAAGCAACATCATCATAAATGGAGAAAGGACCAAAGTTGTCAAGGATTTCATTTTACTTGGACCCATAATCAATGCCCATGGAAGCAGCAGTCAGGAGATCAAATGACATATTGCATTGGGCAAATCTGCTGCAAGAGATCTTTTAAAACTGTTAAAGATGTCACTTTGAAAACTAAGGTGTGCCTAACTCAAGTCATGGTATTTTCAATAGCTTGATGTGCATGTGAAAGCTGGACAATGAATTAAAAAGACAGAATTGATGC
>NW_006921761.1:236585-237087 GCF_000298275.1 Orycteropus afer afer
CGTGCCAGGGACGCGGCGCCCTGCTTAGCACGCTTCAGCGCGCCAGTGCGCGTGCGCGGGGCTGGCGTCGCGGGCGGAGGTATCCACGACAGCGGCCGAGATGGAGGCCTCCGCGGGGCCTTCGCTGGAACAAGTGGCCTCAGAAGCGCCGGCGGAGCTGCCTCCCTCGGTGCGGGCGAGCATTGAGCGGAAGCGGCAGCGGGCGCTGATGTTGCGCCAGGCCCGGCTGGCGGCCCGGCCCTACCCGGTGACGGAGGCTGCGGCGACTGGAGGTTTGGGCCCTGGCGGCGCCTACCTGTTTCCTCTCCGACCTCCCTGGGCGCCGTACAGCCTCGCGCTGCCTGTTCCGGGTTCCGTGTCCCGGGTCCCGGCCCGGTTCCCGGGTCTCCCCCTGACGTCTGCGCGCAGAACCTCCCGCCCAGCTGGCCTCATCGAAGCGACTTGGCCAAGACGCGGGCGGCCCCAGGCCGCATGCCTCCTGGCTTTTCTCCCTGCGCGCCGT
>NW_006921761.1:239607-242156 GCF_000298275.1 Orycteropus afer afer
CCAGCTGTGTCTGGAGAGGTCCTTTTATAAAGCTTTTAGATGTGTAACCCATATAAATAGTGATCCCATGTCCGCCCGCTCGCCATCCATTCAACAAAGAGTTACTGGGTGCGTAGCTTACGAGACGAGCAGGACCGCCACCGCCGCTGCTGCTTGGATCAGGGCAGCAGCTGGCGTGCTTCTTTTTTCAGAGGGCTTTGGAATGACTGATTCTCGGAGCTAACCTGGAGGAGCAGGGTTCGGTGTCCGTACTTTACAGATGTGCGAGTTAAGGCCCAGGAAAGGAAGGGATTAGATGAGTTCAGAGTCTGACGGTGCTCAGGTGCTCATTGGCCGCCGCCTCTTTGATAAACTCACCTCTCGTTCTCAGGAAGGAAGACTCTTAGGGGAGTAGGTCTCAGCTCCCTCTCCCCAGGACAGGCCTTGATGAACATCTGTCAGGTTCCCGGCTGCGGGCTTGGCTTTGGGAGTGATTTATCTTCTTCATCCTTTTCCTTTTTTTTTTTTTTTTCCCCCCTCTACATCCTGTTTTCCCTGACTGCTGCAATAGCCATCGTTTTTCCTGTCTCTGAATACCAGTCTAACACACACATCTTTTTATTTCCCATTTAAAACCCTTTGAAAGTTCTCCATTGGCTCCTAGATAACCCCCAGGCTCTTTTCACACCGCCTGGCTCCTCCATAGCCCCCAGCCTTCTCTCTTGCTGCCTCATTCTATTCCATCACTATTGCAGGTCCTCCTCACTGATCCTGCACACATGGTCCTGTGTTTTGCCCTTTGTGCCTTACTCATACTTGGAAAGTTCAGGTCACGTGATTCTCTATGACTAGCCTGAGCTTCTTAAAGGCAGACCCTTGTTTTTTTGTCTTCTTGTCTCAAACCCTTGGCACAATTGTGATATTTAGGGCTTTCCTGGCTGCACATGCCCTCCAGTCCCTTCTCTATCCATCATCCTCGCCTTCCCTCCCAGAGTGATCCTGCTAGTAAGCAATCACACTTACATGTTACAGCAGTATACAGTTTAATTAAATCTGTTCTTGAGATGGTCTGCCCATTCAGGTAGGTCGGATATACTCAAGGCTGCACTTTGGCTCTTGTGGACTTGGTTTAATTTTCTTTAGCTTCAACTTGAACTTGCATATGAGCAATTGATGGTCTGTTCTATAGTTGGTCCCTGTCCTCTTTCTGACTGATGATATTGAGCTTCTCCATTGTCTTTTTTCACAGATGTAGTTGATTTGATTTCTGTGTATTCTGTCTGGTGAAGTCCATGTGTATGGTTACTGTTTATGTTGTTGAAAAAAGCTATTTCCAATGAATAGGTTGTTAGTCTCACAAAATTCTATTTTGTGATCTCTGGTGTCATTTCTATCACCAAGGGCATATTTTCTAACTACTGGGAAGTCTTCTTTGTTTCCACTTTTCACTTTCTAATCACCAGTAATTATCAATACATCTTGATTGCATGTTTGGTCAATTTCAGACTGCAGTAGCTGATAAAAATCTACAAATTCTTCATCTTTGGTCTTAGTGGTTGGTGCATGAATTTGACTAATAGTATTAACTGGTCTTCCTTGTAGGTGTATGGGTATTAACCTACCACTGACAGCACTGAACTTCAGGATAGATCTTGAAATGTTCCTTTTGACAATGAGTGACATGCCATTTCTCTTTGTCATTCCTGGCATAGTAGACCATATGACTGTCCAATTCAAAATGGCCAATACTAGTCCATTTCAGCTCTAAATGCCTAAGTTATCAATCTTTATGTGTTCCATTTCATTTCTGACAACTTCCAATTTTCCCAGATTCATACTTCATACATTCTACATTCCAGTTACTAATAGATGTTTGCAGCTGTTTCTTCTCATTTTGAGTTGTGCCACATCAGCAAAGGAATGTCCCCAAAGCTTTACTTCATCTACACCATTAAGATGTACTCAGCTTTGAGGAGGCAGCCCTTTCTCAGTTGTATTTTTAATGCCTTCCAACTTGAGGGGCTCATCTTCCAGCACTGTATCTCAGACAGTGTTGTGCTGCTGTTCATAAGGTTTTCACTGGCCATTATTTCAGGAATAGATCATCAGGTCCTTCTCCCCAGTCTGTCATAGTTTAGAAGCTCTGCTGAAACCTATTCACCATGGGTGACCCTTCTGGCATTTGAAATACTGGTGGCATAGCTTCTAGCATCACAGTAACACACAAGCCACCACAGTATGACAAACTGACAGATGAGTCCACAAAAGCCACAGTACAGCCTTGAGTATATCCCACCTGAATTTAAAGACCATATGAAGAATAGTTTTGATGCATTGAACACTAATGACTGAAGGCCAAACAAGTAGTGGGATGACATCAAGGACATCATACATAAAGAAAGCAAAAGATCATTAAAAAGGCAGGGAAGAAAGAAAAGACCAAAATGGATGTCAGAAGAGACTCTGAAGTTTCTTCTTTAATATAGAGTAGCCAGAGTGAATGGAAGAAATGAAGAAGTAAAGAGTTGAATTGAGAATTTCATAGGGCAGGTTGAGAAGACAAAGTATTG
>NW_006921761.1:244331-280304 GCF_000298275.1 Orycteropus afer afer
CCAACTTATCTACAAAGTCTTAAGACATTTAGGAACGGGTCTCATTAGTAACCCAGAGATTACCTGCCTTCTCACTTAATTTGTTGTTTACTGTTTTGAGGAATCACTTCACATTCCTCCTCTTTCTAAACCCACAAGGTGGCCCTTAAACAGACACCCAATTTGGTTTATCCTGTTTGCTTCCTGTTAGTTCTGGTTAAGATAATCTTAAAGCACCTATTACAAAGTTAACATTATAAATGTTAGTAGTAGTGTTATTATGAGCTGTCAAAGATGTTGCTCTTAAGTATTCCTAAACCTCATTGCACAACAATGAATTAACAGTGCAGAACTGAGACTACTGTCCTTACTAAAGCCTGCTTGAAGATTCGCCCTAGGCGAGTATCTGAGAACTTGGATTTTGGGAGTGTACATGAGAAATACGGTTTATACTGCCTAAACTGTATAAACAATGTGGTTTATGCTTTATACTGCTTTAGACCTCTTAAGAATGTGGAATTTTGGTGTGTGTTACGGAAAGAGTGCTTATGTGACCAGCTCCAATAAAAACTTTGGATGATGAGTCTCTAATCAGCTGCTCTGATAGATAGTACTTCAGAAGTGTTGTTACAATGTGATGCTGGAGGAATTAAATGCATCCTGTGTCACTACTGGGAGAGGACTCTTGGAAGCTTGCCTGGTTTCCTCTGGACTGTGCCCCACGCACTTTTTCCCTTTGCTGATTTTGCTTTATATTCTTTGGCTGAAATAAATCGTAACCATGAGTGTGACTGTCAGAATCAGCTTGTCAACCCTCCCTTACCCCTCTGTAACTTGGAATTTTAACTGGGATTACATTAACTCTTTGGATAAATTTGGGGGAGAACTGACATATTCACAATATTGAGCCTTCCTATCCATGAACATGGTATATTTCTCCATGTATTTATATTCTGTACTTGCATTTCTCTTACATTTCTACTAAGAGAAGATAATCTTCTCTTACTAGTTGTAGTTTTCAGTATAGAAATTTTATACATTTCTTCCTAGGTGATTGATATTTCTTAATGTAGATTCTTGTGGATTTTCTACATATATGATTGTATAACCTGGGAATAAAGATGTTTCATTTCTTTTCTTTTCTTTCCAATCTTTGCTTTATTCACTTGCTAGGACCGATAATGTTCTATAATGTTGAATAGAAGCGATGATAGTGCACATCCTTATTTAATATATAATAAATTTAAAGAAAGTCCCCTGTTTATACTCAAGGGAACATAGGGGTTTACCTAGTTCAGTTGTTGATAGTTCTCATTTTTTGTAGGCATGGTGAATGTAAAAGCAACCAAGGTAATTGACACAGGAGGAGGCTTCATTTTGGAAGAGGAAGAAGAAGAGGAACATAAAATTGGAATGGTTGTTCATCAACCAGGTAATGTGTGTTTTTCAGAAAATAGGTTATCTAGAATTGGTTATTTTGAGTACTATGTATACATCTTTGCAAACTGATGTTAAGTAACACTGCACTTACTTTACTCCATGAGCAGATAAAGTTTATAAAGTGATCTGGCAGCTTTGCTAGTAGATTAAAAGTCAAAGAAACACCTATCCATATGAAAATGGTCAATAATTTAATTTGTGTTTGTGTTTCTGATTTTGTACTGTGGGTTGAAGCTTGTACTGTGGGTTTATATTGGTAAGGATGGTTAGCATATAAACTAATTGAATACTCAAAATCATCTTGATTGACTGAAATGAGGGGCCAGAACCCAAGATAGAATGTTTATGTAAATTTTTGTATTTATGTTGGGAGGTAAAAAATTTTACGTAAGTATAAGATATTATGATCTAAGGTAAATACTTCAGTAAATACAGTAAGCTAAGGATGGGGATATTTTCACACTCTGAAAAAATAAAAGAACTGGAAGCTTTATTGGATCATGTTTTATAGCCAGTAGTATAATACGACAAGTGAAATAAAAAAACAAAAACAAAAAAAACCTATTCCAGTCTTTAACTGAAGCAGCAGACATGTATTCATTAAGGTAGCTGAGATTTCTGTTCTGCTCTGTGCGTCTGAACTGTTATTTTTAGGTTAGACTTGAAAGATTAGTTCAGATGTCAAAGTTTGAGAGACTGACAAATATTTAATGTCCAAAAGATGGTGGCCAAAATGGAAGTCTGAAATTGACATGGTAGAAGCAACTGTCAAAACAAGGCAGGCTTCCATCCACCTGCAGATGAAGTCAGTTCTTGTCTGTGGGAGAGTCATTGCACTTGGTGTGGTTTGCTTTGGTGGGCAGAATTTGGAAAAGTGGGTGAAGATTACTGTGAGGGAGATTCTGCCCCATATGTGCTGTAACTCATGTACATGTAGCATTGTGCACTTAAAAGTGCTGGCATGTGTGTCATGTGAGCTTCGTAGCAACTCTGGAATGGAGAAACTTAACCGTGTAAAATGCCGCCTCTAAATAGGAAAGCACTGGAAGGGTTCGGAGAGTGAAAGGCCACCTGACCAGGATGCTGTGGAGAAGCAGCCATGCGTTAGGTGGGAAGGCACTGAACTGAATGACCTTCAAGCCCCCATGGTGTCATGTGTACGCAGACTCAGTGTAACTGTTCTGCAGAATCCTGACTCGAGCCTGGGCTGTGAAGCCTGCATTTTCATGTAATAGGTCATTCAAGAAGTACTTAGGGAGAACCTTATTCCTTGTATTACTTCATCTCTCGTTTCTTTCTTCCTTTAAAACTTTCTTTTCAATAAATCTAAGGTTAATCATTGTTTTATTTTGCTTTTTATTTAGATGTATTTTTGTTGGCTATAAAGCACATGACAATAAGCTAATAAGATTGAGGAAAAATGTATTGTTCTAGTTGTAGAAAATGGAAACGTAAATAATTAATCTCCCTTTCTCAGGGCCTGTTATGGAATTTGATTATACAATATGTGAAGAATGTGGGAAAGAGTTTATGGATTCTTATCTCATGAACCACTTCGATTTGGCAACCTGTGATAACTGCAGGTACTCACTTTGTTTCTCACAATGTACTTCATTGCTGATTTTTGATGCTTACATACAGGTTTAGGGTAAAACAATAGATCTTTGGATTTAATGTTTCCTTAGTAGTTAGGATTTGTATTTTGGGAATTTCCTAAAATCTCTGTGGTTTCCATTTTGAGACGGAAATACAGGCAGTCTGTCTCTAGGCTGTGCTTGTCAAACTTATCATATGTCCCATATAGGAAGGGCACCAGTGGTCTTACCATGTTGTTATGTGCTGTCGAGTCGGACCCGACTCATAGCGACCCCTCCTTGGGTTTCCAAGGCAGTATCGCTTCGGAAGTAGATTGCCCCATCTTCCTTCTGAGGAGTAGTTGGTGGGTTTGAACCACCAGCCTTCTGGTTAGCAGTTAAGTGCCTTAGGCATTATGCTACCAGAGCTCCTAGAAAGATGGCCGCCAGGTCTACACTGGTGGTGAGTGGCTGGTGGGTTTGAACCGCCAGCCTTAAGCCCGAAGCCATCCTCTAGGGCCTGTCTTACCATAGAAACTTTGTTCTCCTTTCTGCTGGCCTGTGGGGTTTTACTATCGCAGCAAGTTCCCGATCCTTCTCTTCACTCAGCCCTAAGAATTCCCATTCATTACTTATTCCAGTTTAATGTTGACACCTTGGTCAAAGGATTGGGGCCTTCAGTGAGAGGCGGGGAGAACAGTCCCTCCAGCCACTGTTGGTCCTTTCAGCTCACCTCTTTCCACTCATCCTTTGCTCCCCTGGGTCAGCAGGGAAGAGAACACACGCAGAGAAATCCCAGGCTTTCTCCTAACCTTTATCCTCTATTTTATCACCCCAGTAATCCTTCTTGCTGTGCAGTCTCTTGTCCCAACCATTTATCTCAGCCAGGTCCTGGGTTGGTCTGTCCCAATCTTAAGTCCTGGGTTTTGTGATAGACTCCTGTGCTGGGACCTTTGATTTCTCCCTCCCTGCCTCACCTGCTCTTCCTCCAGAACTCGGCTTTTCCGGGATAACCAGCATCAGTCACTGGCTTTGTCCCCACTGGGCCATGTGCAGTTCAGAATCCACTGTGCTCTATGTTCCAGCCGCGTCCTGAATCCCTCTGCTTCTCATCCTCTCGCCTGCTGCCGTCAGCGCTGGCCTGACCAGCGCGGTAGTGTTCTAAGTGGTCTCTGGCCCCCTGCTTCTGACCAGGCCGTCTTCTGCTCAGAACTCTTCAATGGTTTCTATCCAGGTGGAGTAAAACTCAGTCTCTCCCACTGCTTACATTGCTTGCCTGCCTCTGACTTTACCCCCCACTCCTCACCTGCTTCAAGCATTCTAGTCACACCACCTACTTGCTGTGATGGTCAGTCGCAAAGCACACTCTGCCCTAGCACCTCTGTACTTCCTGTTCTCTGTGCTGTCACTGTACTCTACCCAGAATGCTCTGTGCCTGAAGGGCTCTGCTCTCGTATCAGTGGCTTTTTCTGATTACTCAGCCAATCTGGAAATTCCTACCCCTTTATAATGGTTTGTAAGGAGCTCTGGTAGCACAGTGCCTAAGGCATCTGACTGCTAACTAGAAGGTTTGCAGTTCAAACCTACCAGCCACTCTACAGAAGCAAGACTAGGCAATATGCTTCTGTAAAGATTTACCACCTTGGAAACCCAGTGTGGATCTCTATGAGTCAGAATCAACTTGATGGCGGTGAATTTGGTTAGGTTTTGGTTACCATGGTTTAGAGTTATTTTTAGCACTTTCACTGGCATTATGCTAATTGACTGGCTTCTCCCAAGTAAATGTGAGCTTCCTGAGATATGGCATTGTTTTCGTCTTTGCTGTATTCCTAGTGCCTCAAACCTGGCACATAGATGGGAAACAAGCGAGATGAACTATGTCTCCATTTTTATCTTGGCTTTGAAAAAGCCCAGCGCCAGTTGGCAGCTCACGTAGGAAACTGGACCTCGGGCATTTGTATTCCTGTTTCCTGCCCAGCTTGACTTGATGCTTTTATTGACATTCTTCTTCCTGGTCTTTGCTCTCATTTATATCTGCTCTGCTCCCATAAGTCATTTCAGTCCTCTGTGGCAAATGAGGGACTTCAAAGAACAAAAGAAATTGTTCAGTTGTTAACTGATATGATCTGCTGGCACTGTGACAGCTTCTCAGGATCAGTAAAGGAGGACACCTTCTCTCTCTGAGTTTTCATGCTGCCCATTTGACCAGGAGGGTTGCAGGGAAAGGCACCTTTCCCTTTCGGTACACATGCTGCTAGGCTGCTGGATGACTAGAAAATTGAGTTTAGTAAAGAACTGAATTTATATAACGGCCTTAATCTGTTTGCAGAGATGCCGACGGTAAACACCAGCTAATAACCAAAACAGAAGCAAAACAAGAATACCTGCTGAAAGACTGTGACTTAGAAAAGAGAGAACCCGCTCTTAAATGTATTGTGAAGAAGAATCCTCATCATGCACAGTGGGGTGATATGAAGCTTTACCTAAAATTACAGGTCTTTAATGGTCTTTAACAAGTTACAGCCATTCCCTTCAGACTCAGGGCCAGGTGACATTTGAACAATGAAGTAATTATAATTAGTTCCATTTTGCTTATGTTGTTGTTGTTGTTATGTGCCATCGAGTCGGCCCTGACTCATAGCGACCCCTCCTTGGATTTCCGAGGCAGTATCACTACAGAAGTAGGATTGCTCAACCTTCCTTCTGAGGAGTGGCTGGTGGATTTGAACTGCCAGCCTTCTGGCTAGCAGTCAAGTGCCTTAGGCACTATGCTACCAGAGCTCCTGTTTTGCTTATAGAGAGTTAAAAAGCTCCTTTTCCTTTGTTGTTTTGTATGAGTCTGTCATGAATAACATTTCATGACAATATTTTCCAGTTTCACTTTTTGGTATAGTTCTTTGGAACAAGTATGATGCTATTGGTGATGTTAGCAGTGCAATTCAGAGAGTCAAAAAGTTTGGAATAAGTATCAGACCCTGTTCCCTGGGAGAAAATTTAAAAACAAGAAGAAAACTCTCAAGAATTCACAAATACCTAAAATTTAAGTGCACTTGGGGAAGACCCATCTGGAACCTTCTCAGGTGTCCATGTACTGGGCTCTGTCTCAGAGCAGATGCTCAGCTGTCATCCTGCTTGCTGCTAACGGGTTACAATGTGCCCGTTCTTTATGCACTTAGTGCCTGGAGCTGCTGGAGTGCCCAGGCTAGTTACCTTGAGTCACAGCCTCCTGTAGCCACCCCAGTGAATGGAGCAAATGTACACATCCTTTTCTGTGTCATTTTATTAAAAAGATTGGGAGGCATTGCTTTAGAATACAGTTTGAATCAAATGTACTAGGAAATCTCATATCGTCATACAAAATACTCGGAAAACAATTTTTCTGTTAATAGTCTAAGTCAGTATATGTTTACTAAGGGTTTCTTCAATTTAGACAGATGTTATTAGAGTTGTTTCTTACTAATATTTCAAATCTTTTACATTTTAAGTATTTGCAAATTGTAATTTTATAACTGTAACTTGAGTTAGATCATTAATTGGCACCTGTGGATCTAGTCATCGTAACTTCATAGTCTTTCCAACTTGGAATCACAGCTCCCTGTGTTGTAGATCGTGAAGCGGGCTCTTGAAGTGTGGGGTAATCAGGAAGCATTAGAAGCAGCGAAGGAAGCGCGACAGGAAAACCGGGAGAAAATGAAGCAGAAGAAGTTTGATAGGAAAGTGAAAGGTAAGTGGCAGTGTTTCCCGTCATGCATGACTTTCACCACGTGCAGAAGGCTTCCGGGAAGTGCTTCCTGTGTGGAGGACAGACTGCGACGTGATTTTTCAGCTTGGAAAATCGGTTCATTTTCCCTCAGTAGGTTGGTGTGAGGCTCAGTCCACACGTCACAGTACTGCATTTCTGAAACACGTGTAAGCCATCATCTTAAATGTATCATGCTTTTACATAGGAACAGTGTTAGCATTTGGGATGGTATTCCTGGTCAAGGATTTGGCACCAGTTAAACCTTAAATAATGACCAACAGTGTTCTAAGAAGCAAAGTTACTCACCAGCAAACTATTCTATTTAAATTGAAAAACTTGTAGTCATCTAACTTTGCAACTAGGAGGGAACTTCTGATATTAGCTAGTTTAATCACAGAAACTCGTGACAGACCTAGAAAGGTGGCCTGGCTTGTTCAATACACAGTGGAAGACTTGGGGCTGGAGCCAGGCTTCCTTGACTGGAAAGCTGTATCTGTACATGCATCTGTCCATCTGTGCACCTGTCCTTTCCTTTGGCTATCTCTATGTGCACTCATTTGTTCATGTATCACAATGCATCCATGTATGTGAATGTCTGTAAGTTAGTCTGTGCATCCATCCATCTGTCCATTCACCCAGTATTTACTAAGTGTCACCTATTTGCCAGGCACTGTGCTGACATAAATGTGGTCCCAGTTTGTTAGGGGAGAAAGATAAGTAAACTTAAAATAGAGTCCCAGTGTGGTGTAAAGTGTAGATAGTACGTGTGTATTTATCCACATAATGCGATGTCTTAGCTGTCAAAAACAAAAACCAAACTCATTGCCATCAAGTCAGATCCAACTCATAGCGACCCCTCTTGGGTTTCTGAAGCAGTATCACTACGGAAATAGATTGCCCAACCTTCCTTCCAAGCAGTGGCTGGTGGGTTTGAACCCTCTGGTTAGCAGTCAAATGCCTTAGGTACTACGCCACCAGAGCTCCGTGCCTTAGGTGTAATAAATAGTACTAATACTTTAAATTATAATTTTTAGAATTTTAAGTTCTTTTGTGGAAGATGAATGAGATAGCTCAGATGTCTTAAGATATAACCAAAAAGCAAAAGAATACTGTCAGCCTTACTGTGGGGGGATTTACCTGCCCCATTCTCTGTTTTTTAGTTTAAGAATACAGCACAGAAAAGTTAGAAAACTACAAAAAGGTACCTTCCCATGATTCTGCTACCCAAAGACAACTAACATTTGAATGTCTGTTTTTCCAGTTCTTTTCTATGGATAACCCACTGCCAGTTAGTTGATTCTGACTCATGGTGACCCTACAGGACAGAGTAGAAGTGTCCTATAGGTTTCAAGGCTGTCAGTCTTTATGGAAGTACACTGTCACATTTTTTTTTTTCCCATACAGCAGTTGGTGGATTCAAACCACTGCCCTTTTTTTTAGCAGCTGAACGAGACTCTGTTACGAAAATGGAAGCACTGCTGGACATTGATCCAGACAACCGCATGACACACACCCGCATGCCCATCTTTGAATACATCATAGTTAACCGAAGAGTATCAGGTCCTGACCCAGAGGGTGTGCACTTGGAAGGCTGTGTACAGAGGTTTCCTATAGCAGACTGTGTCATCTGGGAACATTCACTGACGTATCTTTCCACAGTTAGTCACTGTTCTGTCCAGTATTCAGAGTTACAGGCAAGGACCAGTTGGTAGGATCTGCATTTGAATTTTGACCCCTTTAATCTTTCCAGGGGAGCTCTGGTAGCCTAGTGTCTAAGGCGCTTGACTGCTAACCAGAAGGCTGGCGGTTCAAACCCACTAGCCACTCCTCGGAAGGAAGATGGGGCAGTCTACTTCTGTAGTGATACCGCCCCGGAAACCCACGGAGGGGTCGCTGTGAGTCAGGGCCTTCTTGACGGAACATAACAACAATCTTTCCAGTGCTTTACCGTAGCCCTTCCTCTCTTCCAACATCAGGGGGAGCCTCGAAGGCTAAAGAAACTAACGAAAAGGCGTCGTAAGGGTTGTGAAAGGGGAGGGTGGATTTGCAGACTAATTCTCTGTCAGCCTAGGCTTTTACTAACTCAAGTCGCCTCATCTGTTCCCAGCCTGCTGCCTCCTTGAAGCACTTCCCTGTACCATTTTGGTGCAGACAACAATATCTGGATGAAAGAATAAAGTTTTAGAATTTATACTTGCAAAGTGACACATTTTTAAAAAGGACTCTAATTTTTTCTTACTGTTCTGTAGTTTGATCAAGCTGTTATCAATGGTGACTGTCATTTGAGTAAGAAAAGATTATGACATCTGCTTAATTTCATTGTGCTTTTTACTAGAAAAATCCCATTAAAATAGCATATTAATTAGTATGAATTTTTTTTTTAAAGTTTTACACAAATATTTTTTTTAAAAAAATGTTCTCATGTTTTTATTTCCAAGTGGTTACATGGAGTGGTGTATTTCCCAAGTCCCTGCATATCTAAGAATGTTTTCCAGTGGCTTTTGTATATAGAATCCTGAGTGTGTCTCTGATTCTGTAAACTTTACTCCATTGCCATCTGGTGTTTAATGTGTAGAGGCCAAGGTGATGTTCTCTTTACTTACGGCTGCTTCTTGTTGATTTAATTTAGAGGTTGACGGACATGCTCCTGTCCCCGTGACTAGGCCGTGAAGGGCTGAGTGGAGGAGACACTAGACATTAGAAGCAGAGTGTTCTGTGCAGCCTCCTCCCAAGGCTCAGAGCAGAGAGAACACAAGCCAGTCTGAAAGCTTTTTAGGGAAATTGGGACCTGGTTCCTGTGGTCCGACTTTGACCCACAAAGCAGCTGACACAAAGCTTGCCTCTTTATGCCAAGGTAAGAGATGCTGTGGACCTGCTTTTAGATTCTGATCCACTTCAGCAATTTGAGAACTGACATTAAGAAAAAATTAAGGTCTAAATAAAAGCGTATCTAAGTAGACAGGGTGTGAGAGAATAAGTTCTTGTCAGTAATTTTAAGCTGTCAAAGATCTCTTAGCTCTAAGAAGGCAAGAAAGTAATGAAGGCCTCACGACTGCTCAGTGTAAGTGGATTTCAAACAGTGCAGTGGGCTTTGGCCTTGATACTGGATGTCACCTTGCAGTTGGTGCAAACACAGGAACCTTTTGGGGTTGCACGCCTCCTTTCTACAAACGAAGTGAGTGGAGTAGAGGTAAGGCCTTTCTTTAAAGTTACACTCGTCTTTCTCTTACTCATTGGTGGAGGCTGTCATTCTAAAGACAGGAAAACCAATCAATCAGTTGTTGTTATTTATTACTGTGTACTCCCCACCCTCCAAAAACAGAGATGAGTAGGGAAATCCCATCTCTGGGTCCCTTCCAGGGTGGCTGAGGTGGCTGTCTCACACGCATAATCTGTGGTCAGTATTATGACTGCCCTGGGGCCTGTCTCTGGGGACAAGTCTGTGATTTTTCTCTTCATTTTATGGAAAAGAGCAAAGTTTGTTCACGTTACCGTCTTTGCCTATTGATTTTTTTCTCAGTTAATGAAAGGGCCTCCTAAGTGGCTACTTCCCACCGTCTGTTAAGACTTTACAATATCTTGTCACCCTCCAAAAGTTCTTAAGGGGAGTTTACCCCACAAGCAGCTTCTTTGAATACAAGCAGCCACTTTTGTAAAATCAAGATAGTAAATAAAATCGTTGGAGAGTGGTGTAAAATTAAGTCTCCACTGAAACAAGGAGTTAGGGGAAAACTGTGGGTGAAGTTTCAGTACTTTCTGAAGGTACCAGTACTAGCTAAAGTATGTACCAGCTGAAAACCTTGAGCCCACAATGATACAGTCCATTGGAATATAAAACTACAGGGTTCATTTGATTCCTCCCTCTGCTCTGGTGGTGTAGTACTTAAGACATTTGACTGCTAACTAGCAGGTTCATGGTTCAAACCCACCAGCCATTCTGCAGAAGGAAGACTGGGCAATCTACTTCCGTAAATATTTACTGCTTTGGAAACCCAAAGAACATCACTGTGAGTTGGAATTGACTTGATGGCAGTGAGTTTTTTTTTTTTTTTTTGCTTATTTGTAACTCTGGTCTGACAGTGAGAAACCTCTTTATCTTTAGTCATTTGATCATTCACCATAAAACTTGGTTCACTTAAGACAGTTCCTGCTAGAAATTAGACTTTTGCTACAAGTAGATGAGTCAGAATTGACTTGTTGGCAACGGGCTTCCTCTCTTAGTGTTAATAATGTTTCTTTTTTACCTGTCTTTGGAAGTGTACTTACTGCTCAGATTAGGCAGAGGCTAGCTTATCAGTGATTGGGCTTAGTCAGATTTTGAGGAATTTTCTCTGGGGCAGCCAGGATCTCTTATTTCAGAACAAGGCTGCAAACCAAGTATTAAACGGGAAACATCTTCCTCCCATCGTGTGACTCTATGAGTCATCCATGCAGCCTGGCAGTGGATCTATCTTTTGTTTAGAAAACAGGGTGCAATTAAATAATGAAGGGACAGGGAACATTCCAGATATGTCTCAAAAAGTCAGAGATCTTCAGTATGCGAGGAGACTGACAGGAATAAAGATTTGAGTTTGGATGAACAAATCATGTTTCCCTCCAGGTTGGAAATTTATGTAGGAGTGTATACACTGAAGCTGGACCATAATAATTTGAGAGTGGAAGTGCGGAAAAGGGTTCTGCTTTGTGTTTAGGATACGGCTGTGTCTCTATGTCAGCTGACTGCTGGACCTTGGGTAGTTCTTGGAACTTCTTTGTGCTGTCATTTTCTTATCTGTAGAACTGGAATGGTAGTCATACTTACCTCCAAGGGTTGGGAGGATTACATAGCCCTACGTGGGTTTGCTTATCCTCACAGTGTAAGAAAGGCTGAAAATACAGATAACTGCCCTAGATTATAGACCTCAAGTGGACTGATGAAAGTGTCCCATCACCTGGTGTATAGTGATTGGTTCAGGGATTAGAGATGACAGTGGCCACACTCTCAAGGAGGTACCTCTCAGTCAGAGTGCTGGGCTAAGTGGCTCACTGCTTAGGACAGAAACACAACCACAGTGTTGCTTCTTTCATTAAACTAGAAACTGCGAAGTTGTCTGTTAATTTCCAACTAAACATTCGCTTTCTTGGGTAAACATGAACTTTTAAAATGTGATGGTTCGGTTGCTCTTCAAAACACGCACATAACTCTTTTCAGAATGACATCTGAACATGAGAGAGTAGAAAAAACTGCACACGCTGGAGTGAGATGGCCTGAGTTCACACACCAGCTTTGTCAATCTCTCTCCCTGCAAAATAAAATGAAGTATAGTCCGGTCTGTGTCTTTCCAGCTCTTTGTATTCTGTGATTCTGAGGCTGGGCTTTGCAGGAATTAGGAGCCTCCCCAGGGACAGTGCTCTCATGTAGGATGAAGAACCTGAGGGGCCTAAGGGCAAGTGCGCAGCAGGTCCTCCAAGATGGAATGTGGGCACAGGGCAGAGTTGGTGGGTTCTTCGTTTTTTGGCAAGCAAAGCCTGATGTGCTTCTTCGGTGGAAGCAGCTCCTGGTTTATACGTACAGAATTGGAAAGTGCTCCTTTTGTTGTTTCACCTGACTCTCCTTTGCTTTGGTTGCACTGACTGGTCGCTGCCTGACACCCATGTTGTTACTCCTCTCCCCTACTTCTCTTGGTTCTTTTGCTGTAACCCTATTCTGACTCTCCCATTTCACACTCCAACAATGACTTGGATGACTTCACAGGCCACGCTAGTGGGGTGAGAAAGTGAACGTGTCAGGTTTTTGTATTTGTACACAATCCATTTTTATTGTCTGTTGATAGAAACAGCTGAAAGCCTCATGGATTTATCTTGGGGTACAGCTGAATACTCCCACGGAAAAACTGACTTTCACCTTTGCCCCAGAGCTGCGGCGAGCGGTGAGGAGCAGCGTGTGGAAGAGGACGATAGCCGCCCATCAGCACGAGTATGGCCCAGAAGAGCTCCTAGAGGACGACACATACCGCAAGACCTGCACCGTGTGCGGCCAGGAACTGACGTACGAGAAAATGTGACTTTCGGTTCAGGGACCTGTTTCATAGTATTTTATATTTAAATAAAGGAAATTTAGATTGAATTTAGTCAATAGCAACGCAAAGTAATTTCAGATTCTATTAAAAAAATTCACATAAATGGAGAAGTCTCTGTAGGTAAATGGAATCCTGTGTAGATCCTGCTTTGGTGGTATGTAGGCATGTTGTAGCCTAAGGACACGTTTCAGTTAAAGCCCAGTGGGCCCAGCTGTGGGCAGCACACTGAGTCTGGGACTGCTGTTCCCAGTATGGTGAGGAGCTGAGAGGTAGAGCAGGTTCCAGAGTGGGAGATGAGACATGGATTGAGGGAGTAAGAGACCAGTGCAGACCCCAATCTGTGAGACTAGGAGGAAGAGCTTTGACTAAAGGCAAGAGCTGATGGACTTGGACTCCTGTCTCCAAAAACCAAACAGGGATGTTGGGTGTGGTGGTTGTTTGTGTGTCAACTTGGCTGGGCCTGCTTGAGTGGCTGGGCAGCTGGTGGTAGTATTCCCCATGAGGAGACTGGCGATCAGCTCCATGGTGGGATCTACCACAAGCAGCTGAGTAGCTGCCTTTGGGATGTGGTCTGCTTTCTGTATATAAGCCGAAGCCTTTGGAATGGTCTCTAGTTTATGGCACACTTGGACCCTGCACGTAGCCGTGTCGTTGTTCAGCAGCCTGCCGTGTGATTTGGTAACATTGGGACTGTGCCTATTTACTTGTCAGCCTTGGGCTTGGCAGCCTCAGCAGCCAGCAGCTGTCTGAGTGAAGAAATGCCTCTGGCTCCAGTGGGCTGGGAGCTGGAGGCAGAGCTGAAGCCCAAGGCTGAGGGCCTTTCACCCAGCCCCTAGAGCTTGGCACTTTGAACTCATACTTAAAGCCTCCAAACTGTAAAAGAATAAACTGTTTTTAAGGCCATCCCATTTGTGGTATATTCTTGTCAGAGCGGCACTAGGGAACCAGAACAGTGGATATCCCTGCCCCTCAGAGGCTGGGTCAGGTCTTCTGGGGTCTATTTCCACTATTATGGAGGAAGTAGGGGGCTACTGCTGGGAAAAGTCATGACCAATAGCCAGAACAAAAAATAAGGTGCGAGAGTCTGGCTTTGTGTTCAAACATCAGTGTCTGGGCAGCCCTTTTCAAATGCTGGATTCAATGGAAAAACGGCTATTATCAAGCCTATCTTCTTACCGACCACAGAAAGTACTGATGAGTTAATCAAAACTGCAGCTGACGTTTACTGAGACTGACTGACCACAAGCCAGGCAAAAACCCTGTGTGACGTGCTTCCCAGCTGTCCTGATGCAGTCCTGAGAAACTACATCACATCACTCCAGGTGTCTGGGTCCAGCGAGGCTGATCATGTTTTCCCGTATCTTGTAAAGAGAATTACAAAGTAGTTACAGCTAGTAAGAGGATTTTATCCCATGTGCTTGACTATAGGGCCTATACTCTTTTTTTCTTTTTCCTGGACAAAAATTCAAGGTAAGATACTGTGGCATTTAAGTTTGTGTGTCAACTCGGCTAGGCCTGGTTGAGTGGCTGGGCAGCTGAATGTAGTTGTAGTTATTCCCTATGGTGAGACTGGTAATTAACTCCATGGTGGAATCTGTTGGAGCAGCCGAGTAGCTGCTTTGTGTATGCAGTCCGCTTTCCATATGTAAGTAGCAGCTTTGGGAGTGGTCTCTAGCTTATGGCACAGTTGAACCCTGCATGTAGCCATGTTGTTCAGCAGCCTGCCATGATCTGCCAGCCTTGGGACTTACAATGGACTTGAATCAATGGCCTGCTGTGTGGTTTGGTAACATTGGGACTGTGCCTTTTTACTTGTCAGCCTTGAGTTTGTCAGTCTCAGCAGCCTGCAGCTGTCTGAGTGAAGAAAAGCCTCTAGCTCCAGTGAGCCGGGAGCAGGAGGCAGAGTGGAACCCCAAGGTTGAGGGGCTTTCACACAGCCCCTAGAGCTAGGCACTTTGAACTTGGACTTAAAGCCTCTGTATTTTAAGAATAAAATCCTGTTTGTTAAGGTCATCCCATTTGTGGTCTATTCCTGTTAGAGTGGTACTAGGTAACCAGAAAATACAAGAGTATTTTTTAAGTCATTCTTGACTACAACTCTTGACCCTACTGCTACAAATAGATGAAACGGGATGTTTATACAGTTTTATCTTCCAGCCAGCTGTTGGAGATTTCTGGAGAAAGGTAAAAGTCAGACTAAGTCAAACTAGAACAGCTGTTTTGAGACTACCCTCCCTCAGTGTGGGTGTTCAGTGCAGAAACGGTTCATACGTTTCTCAAGTCCTA
This sequence comes from Orycteropus afer afer, assembly GCF_000298275.1. NCBI lineage: Eukaryota > Metazoa > Chordata > Mammalia > Tubulidentata > Orycteropodidae > Orycteropus > Orycteropus afer. The sequence goes on from NW_006921761.1 coordinate 259,412, forward strand.
AATAGGCAGTGAAACTTCCCAGGGACAAAAAAGGCTTCCAGCTTGATGACAGAGTAACTAGGGGTCCGGACTGCTGACAACAGCACTACTGCACTGTGGGAGAGGCGCTCTCGTGCCAGATGGACTTAAGATCAAACTCCACTTACTGGCTATGGACCATGGGCACGTTACACTAGGGGTCTGTCTGCATCTGTCAGGTGGGTAGGACTACTGTGAGGATTAAACATGGTGAAGGTGCAGCACCTGGTAGGTAATAGCCATCAGGTACTGAGCACCTAGGAACAGCAAGACGGAGCCACCTGCATTTTTGTCCAGCTGAGGTCAGTTTCTGTTTAAGTCTGGCCTTCATGAATTCTTGACAGCCCTGCTAGCCAGAGAGCACGGACAGCCCAACCTGCTCTGCCCAGGTTCACAAGGTCTTTTGTGTAAGGCATCATCACAAATGAGAAAACTATGTACATCACGGCTACATTTTCCTCAGGAAAAGAAACAAAAGCTTATCTTCATTTGAAGCACTGTGGATAATTCCCGGCGGGAGATGTGCAATCATGGAAAACAGTTTACATGTGCTTCATCAACAGCACGTGAAATGGCATCAGTATGTTGAACAGAATATTGACTGACTGCAAGGTGTGGCGTGGCATGACGTGCCACCCTTGTGTCTGTGCAAGCTTCACCACAGGGGAGCCTAACTGTTCAAAGCATGCTCTTACACCTTTATTTCTTCAAAATTCGATCCCTATTTCAGGTTTTCCATGGGTAAAGGCTGAGACTGTGACAGAGCAGGTCACGTTAGTGAACAGCTATTAGAGAAGACCATATACATGAACAGAGGATCCAAGAAAAAAACGAAATGAAACTTAACACATCCCTCTAGCATCTGGATCAAGTAGAACTAGCCATACTTTGCAATACATGGTGAAAGGATTACAGAGCAGTTAGGCTCAAATAAAAGGTGCCAAGGCCTTAACGGGTTATCCCTTGGTTCCTTCAGAACAGGAGCCATTTCTAACTAACCACATAGCTTGTGCTGTGCTTAAGCAATGGGAAGGCAGGACATACAAACAACATTTAAGCAGGAATCTGGGTTTTAGTTACATTTCTGCTAGTAACCTACCATAGAATCTTCATCCTGTGAATAAATATTTCTCGTCTTAGATTGTATGGTATTTAAAAATCTTAGCAATTCCCATCTACAGAGTGGATTATATTCTGTAGCCATCAAATGTTTGTAAAACAGAAGGACTGCTCATAAAAAAATGCCTAATGTATCATAAGCTTACGAAGTATCAAGTAAAGAGGATGCCTATACTGGAAGGACACAAAGATACTACCAGGAGTTGGGTTATTGTAAAGGTTCTCCAAGGCTTAAGGAAATAAGTCTAAAAATCCTAGAAATTTGGAATGTCAGATAGTCCCTTATATATTATTTTACAAAACACTTCATATTTACTATCTTATTTGAGCTTCAAAACCATATAGGAACTAGTAGTTGCTTGGACCAGATTTCAAAGAAGCAAAATTCAAATCCACATCCTATTCCAAGTTGTTTCCGCCAGTTCCACTTCAACCTGTAACCCACTCTACAGCCTTCAGGGGCTAGAGGGCACCCCTGGGTGCTTTAAGATCGCGGCTTCCAAACTCGCCTGGCATTTTGGGGAGCATGAAGAAATGTCTGCAGAGATTGTGGTTTAATTTTTAAAACAATTCTAGAAGACTGCCAGGCAATTATTACAAATACTACAATTATTAATTGTAATATTCAGACAAAATTTAGGAACCACTGCTCTTAAGTGGTAGGAACTGTATATACTAAAAAGTGTCTTAAAATACCACTTACAAGTATTTTGAAGAGAAAATTTCAAGTGCAGGTAAGTACATCTTCGGTAAGCAATCACTAATTTTAAAGGAGACTGAGATGATAAATCATTGAATACTAAAGTTTAAAAACATACTTTTATTCAGCCACGTTAGGTTATCTAGGAGCTGTGAAGAGCTATGCTACTTGGTAAGAAACCTGTCAGCTCTATGTACGACTGTAAGCATGACCTCAATGTTTCACATACTGCAAATCAGTTTGTTTATTCCTTGAGGAGAAAAAAATACCAAATTAATCACAGAAAAGTTGTATCTGTCACATGTAAGACATCCGTGGTCAGCGTCCCATTATTGTCATTAGGAAATCTTTTAGGGACAATTAAAGGTAATCCATTTCATGTTCCTCACTGTACTCCTCCCCCTTTGTTTCCTTTAATAAGTGAAAGGATACTACAAGAAAGCAAACATTCAAACCATCCAAAAGAAGACAAATGATTTTAAGATATTTTAAAAAAACCTTGACAAGAAGGAAAACATAACCCTTAGGCCTGCAGGGCACAGAACTGCTGGAAAACAGCCAGGATGTGAGGGTCTAATTCGGCAGTGAAGAGCAGGTTCTCCAAGGTCACCATGTACTGCTGGATTATTTGGTGATGCTGTGGACAAAGAAAAGGGCTGGTCAGATCAGGGGGACAAGTACAGAGTGACTGCAGATCAGCTTCCTCAGCAGGAAAAGAAAGAAATACTGGTTCACGCTCATGGAAGTAAAAAGCCCCAAAACACTAACATTAAGACAATGGAGATGCTGAGGAAAACGGTTGCTCAAAAACATTAATAAAAATCCAGTTCTAACTGACTCCCACATAAACACAGACCACTACTGGAGACAGTGGGCCAGGAGCTACTGCTCCCGCGTAGACACAGACCACGACTCCAGACAGTGGGCCAGGTGCTACTGCTCCCGTGTAAACACAGACCCTGACTGGAGACAGTGGGCAAGGTGCTACTGCTCCTGCGTAAACACAGACACCATGACTCCAGACACCAGACCAGGTGCTGCTCGTTCTACTCTTACAGACTAGGTTCAGCTATTCCTGCCCCAACCAGGGAGGACATAACACAGTATGATGTCTTTCAAGCCCCAGGTGGCAGAAACTGACCCAGGAAGACTGACAATGACAACAAAGGCAGTATATGTTACAAACAGGAAGAGCACGGTTGCTGTGGTTGAGGTAAAACCATGGTCTGTGAAATGTAAAGAAAAGTGGTGTAGAAACACCCCTTCCCCCTTTTAGAGCCTTAAGACAGCTCTTTGCAAAAGAAACAATGAACTGGCTAATCCTCTTAAATATTCTGTGAAACAAGAAACCCAAATCTTGGTTTGTTTTTTAAATAAATAACCCATCTGTCTTACTGAAAACCTGCTGAGCCCGAGTGGCCGGCAGCAGCCTGGCCCCACGCCCTCAGAGACCCTGGCAATGATTGCGGGGAGAGAATCCCTATCCAGAGGCTAATGGTCGCTCTACGTCTTTTCTTCTTTAATGATTCTGCTTTTGCCATTTTTCCAGGCCAAATGAAGACTTTTGGGTTAGTGTCTGAAGACAAAGAATTGGTCTCATTCTCCTGCAAATCTTGAACTTAAATCTAGCAGGGGTAGGACCTGCCATTTGTTTTTGTATAAAGACCTCAGGACACTTACCACACTTCTGGGGCACAGCTTCCTGTCTGAATAACCAAGTTCAAGGCCTTTTATGAATGCAACTTCTATCCCTGTAACATTTTCTTCTTTACATTTTGTATGACAGATAAGTTCTTCAGGCCAGTAAAGGACCACCAGGAGCCTCAGTGCTACAGAGCCTACTAAGTGCGCATACTCTGAGGAGGTCCAGTGCGGGCAAATGGGCAGGAACCGGAAGGGGTCACAGGGACTGTGTAAAGCCTGGTAAATCTGCCCGGGAGTTTTTAACGGAAGCGCTCTGCAGCTGAGAAGGGCCGTTTCGCACACACCTGTAAGAAGATCTGCTGAAGCCTCTCTGTACAGTTCTTGTACCACGGTGTGAGTGCACTGGTCCCCTCGGTTTCACATCGTACTAAGTGTTCTGTCAAGATCATGATAAAACGCTGGAAGGGGCAACAAGGCGGAAGAAGTGTTAGAGCGAGAAATCTCGAGAGGCAGCTCTGCTCAAGCAGAGGGACCTCGGGTCTGCACCCCGTCTCTGTGACTGGTATTCCTAACTTCCCTAATTCATTAAACACTGTCAGCCCAGAAAGGCAGGCAGTGACAGGGCGAGTCGCTACATCCTTTCTGGCAATACATAGACGCTTAATGTCTAAATTACTTATCCTAGTAATTCTCCTTCTTGGCATTTATTCCCCGTAAATAATACAGAATGTGAGCAGGAATCTACGCCAGAGATGTTCACTGGAAAGGCAAACAATCATGGGGATGCTCAACAACAGGGATACGTCTGAGAAAAACACATTCAAACCCACTGATTTAAAGCCTGGAGAAACGTCATGCAGGAAAAAGCCAAGGAGACGACAGTGAATTCAAAAGCATCCATGGCTACTACCAAGGGATGAATTCTTGGCGGGGGGCACTTTAATGCCGTGTGTGTGTGTGTGTGTGTGTGTGTAGTATTTTAAAACTCTTCTATAAGTGAGTGTGGATTACTTTTATTAAGAAAAATAACATATTTTAAAACTAAAGATAGTTTTATATGTTAACGTCCCAGCCAAGACACCTGAAATATGACGAGGAAGAGGTTCTTCTGTTCGCTCTGAGCCGATTCCACTTTCTCCTGCAGCCTTTCTATCTGCTCCTCAAGAGCCCCGTCTTTCCTGTCACTGCCTCTGTCATCGTCATCACTTCGCTACAGACACAAAGGAACAACAGGAAACATCACTTCGAGTCCAAAGTATTAAATCCTATCAAATCAGGAAATTATTGTCCAGTTAGGTGCTATTTACAGTTGTATTCTATATACAAGTACAAACTTCACTGGAATGAAAGTATCTCCCCACTCCCCATACCTTAAAGTCCTACTGTGGTTTCAGACAGTCTTCTCACTCATAAGTTCAATAAGGCATTTGACTGCTAACCAGAAGGCTGGCGGTTCAAACCCACCAGCCACTCCTTGGAAGGAAGACTGGGCAATCTACTTCTGTAGAGATACCACCTCGGAAACCCAAGGAGGGGTTGCTCTGAGTCGGATGTGACTCGATGGCAGTGATTTTTTTTTTTTTCCCAGAGTATTTATCAGAGTCCCTAGGGGGTGCAAGTGGTTAAGTGCCTGACTCCTAACTGAAAAGACTGGTTCGAACCCACCCAGGAGCACCTCAAAAGACAGGCCTGGCAACCAGCTTCCCAAAGGCTACAGCCTCACAAACACTACGGAGCGGCTCTACTCTGAAATACATGAGGCCGCCATGACTCAGAACTGACTCGAGCAATCAGCAACAGTAGCAGTCAAGGATATGTAGTCCTACCTCAGGGAGGAAAAAGGGCCACACTTCCCCTGTATTCAAAATGAAAACAGCTTTGGGACCCAACTCACTGACCGTTGAGTCAATTGACTCATAGAGACTCCTCCTTGGGTTTCCAAGGCAGTAAATCTTTTTTTTTTTTTTTAAATAATTTTATTTATTTTTTTTGTTGAGAACATACACAGCAAAATATACAGCAACGCAGCGGTTTCTCCATGTACCATTTAGTGACGCTGACTGGATTCGAATCACGTAACCCTTCTCACCCTCCTTTAACAGCAACTCACTGCCCCTCATTCCTCAGTTTTGTGTTGCTGATGTCAATTGGATCCCTCGCTGACAGTCCTCAGGAGAGCACAGTGCTCAAGGCAGCCCTGCTTTACCAGTTAAGCTGAACTACTGCTTGGTTTTAGAAAGACTTCAGGGGATATTCTGGCTTAAGACTTAAAGAGTATCTCAGGGCAACAGCTTCAGGGGCTACGGAGCTCTTGTGACTCCAGGAAGGCTGGAGGCCATAACAATTTGAAATTCTGTTCTGCATCTTCCCTTCTGATCAGGCTTCTGCTATGGAATCTTTGATCAAAATGTTCTGTAATGGTAGCCAGGTACCTTCTATAGTTCTGGTCTCCTGGCAAAGGAAGCAGTTATTCATGGAGCCAATTGCACATTCCGTATCACATCCTCCTCCTGTTCCTGACTCTCCTCTTTCTCTGGAAAACCATATATTCTTTGAACTGTACCATTCTTCATTCATCAAAGTAAATGACCCATGAAAACCCTGACAGTGCTCTTCATTCACTGACAGTATCACTGTCTGCCCACAAGAACAGCAGGGAGGCAGCTTGCTAGGAGAACAGGCCATATGGCTAACCTTGTGGGCAGGGCCACAGTCTGCTCATCCTTATAATTCAGAAATGGCTGTGACTGGCCTGTAACAATTCAAAACAGACTGGTCGAGACACTGCTGGCCATGATGCGCTCAATGGACCTCTGCAAAGCGCCAGGAGTTCCCTCCCTGCCCACCCTGCAGTTCATAGCCTCAGCTTAGATCTTAGTTTTTAAAGTAGCCGAAAACAAGATGCACATCAGTTCATTCACCTTCAGAGGAAGGGACAGGACGAGCTGGACCGGACGACTCTGGCCACATCTCGCAGCCAGAGGCGGGCAGAGCCACAGCCCAGCTCCAGGCAGGGTGTGCACCAAGGCCCTTCCGGCAAGGAGGTGGGCCTCACAGAACCCGGAAAGCCTGGCAATGCCCCCGGCAACAGCTACTGGGCAGCCTTCATCTATAACAGCCCACGCCACCCTTAAGCAAAATTTTAATAATCTGTTTTCACAGAACCTGCTTTTATCTGTGGCGCGGCACTGCGAGGGAGCCTGCCTTCTGTTCTAGGAAGCTGAGTGCACACTGGCTTTTCCCAGCAGCACGCCTGGGCATCCCTGCAGAGCAGCGCGGTCCAAGGCCATCTCTGTGAGGGTCCGTCTGCCGCCACAGCAGCTCCAGCCACACGTGGCTGCTGCAAACTGAAAAAGTGGCTCAAGTGATGTGTATCTCATTTTAATTAACTTGTATTTAAACAGTCACGTGTGGCTACTGACCACCACACTGGGCCACATGGTTCTTAAGAACAGTGCGGCATGGTGGAAAGTCACCGGGATTTGACAAGACCTGGCCAGATCCCAGCTGTCACTTGCTATGTAACCTTGAGCAAGTTACTTCACTGCTCTCGGCCTCAGTTTACACATCTATAAAAGAAGGGTGGAATTTACCTCGCAGTGTTTTAGGTCTGTGTGTATATTTATGTATCTACATGTATATGACATACATACACTGTAAATATATGTCTATATGGAGCCTGGCACTTGGAACTTGGTAGCCAAATGCCTTACCCAGTTTGCTATCAGAGCACCTCCTGAACTTGTAAAGGTTCAAAGAAATCATTAAATTGTTTCTTTTCCCCTCTCATCTTCTGCTCTGGTAAACACTGTGTAAATAACACTGGACAAGACTGTCGACAAATACCCCTACTATCCTGCTGAATTGCACTGCACCCATCACTGCTTTCTCCAGACGTGGCTAAGAGATGAGCAGCTGAAGTGCTCTGTAAGGCTGGAAAGCCTGCCCCGTCCTACCTCTCAGTACCCAGGACGTGCCTACAACCTCACCCTCTTCCCCTTTACCAGAAACTCTCAGAGAAATACATGCCCGCTCTTTCCTTCTCCTTCCCCTGCAGTGGGACAAACGTGAGGCGGAGCTGGAAGTGTGAACTAAGGAAATCTTCCTAAACAGGTTCACCGTGCAGCGTGACAGCAACAGTCTACCAATCCTCCTTCCTTCGCCTCCACTGCTTCCAACAGCTCTGCTTAATCCAGGCTCAGGACAATCAAGGACACATCAAGGTGATGGACTTGGCTATTCTCAAGTTTCTGGTATACCTTCTCCAACAGGCAAATCACAACAAGCCCAGGACTCACCCGTTTGTGCTGCCTCGCCAGCTTCTCCTTAGCTTCTTCCAGCTCTTTCTGGATCTTCAGAACATGTTTGCTCATCTTACGAATCGTGGAGTGCAAGATTTCCCAAACAAACAATCTTAAAGTAATACGGCATTTGGTTACTGTCTGTGAAAGTTAGTTATGCTTACAGATAATAAAGCCTCTTAACTGTTCCAGCCTCCTCTGTAGGGTCTCCACTAGCCTTTCACCCTCTGGGCAGCATCAGAGTATTCTTCAGCAGTACCAGGGCTTCCTTGTCAACGGAGCCAGCGTCTCTGCCCAGGAGACTCGTGTGAGCTCTCGGGGGGCACCACGGCGTCCTTTCATCTCCCTCACCCTTTCTACTCCTACATGTACATCTAGTGTAAAGGTGCAGGGACATGTTTATGGAAATGGCAAACCATAATCAACACCAACGTTACAAACACAAACACATTTTCTCTTTCTAAATTTAAACATTTAGAAGTGTCTGGATTTTCTCAAAATGGCAACCACTAACCTGAGGATCACTTCTCCTGCTTTAGAATGAAACTAGCACACACTCAGTCAATTGTCTTGGAACCTTTAAGAAAGGCACTAGCTGATAGCTGTCAACTGATGGATGTTAATCATGAAGTAATTATTCATGTCACTTGTATTAAGCAAAATGCTCAAATACCAGGAGCACCTTGTACATGCTCTATGGTGTTTGTTGTACAAGCGTTCTATTTTTTTTAAAGTAGCTTCGTAGCTACTTTTATATTGACAAACAAGCAGCCAAATGCCCCAGGATATGGCAGAGGACTTCTACAAATTTTGACATGGATGACATTAATTTTAAATGGGAAATAAGGCAATCTGTTAAAAAACAACCCCATCGAAGTGTGGACTGCTGGTAGACAACACAAGAGTAGAGCATTCTGACTGTAGAAGGGGCAGCAAGGGAAAGCTTTATAGAGCTGGAGATATTTAAGGTAGGTGTCAAGGAATGGGGAGTTCTTTGAGCAATGTGTCTGTTCAAGAAAGCCTGGGTTTGATTCCTACTTCTGCCACTTGTCTGTGGGACTTTTACCGAGCTAATTAAACACTCTGACATATTCCTGTTCCATAAAATGAGGACAATAATGGAACCCAGTCTATAGGGTCACTGTGAGGATGAAGAGTTGAAAATGTAAACCACTCAGAACAATGGATGGCCCTTCCAGCCAGTCCTTGTAACTCCAACCAAATACCTGTGTGCACTACACAAAGGTGAGGTGCTTACAGCCCACCAAGGGCACTGGACAGCTCAGTAATAATGTAAATCAAGCGCATGGTACCCTTGTGAGGATGAGACCATGGAAATAAGGTATATGGAACCCTAATGTGGGATTGGTCGGTTCTGACATCCCACTAGATTTTAAAGTGAGCCATCCCAGAGGTGGTGGTGGTGGCAGGAGGGGATCTCACTACCATCAGGAAAGAAGAGCCAGGACTGGAGTGCATCCTTCGGACTTGAGCTCCCTGCACTGAACCTCCTGCATCCAGGAGCCAACGAGCGCTGTGCCAACAGAGATGGCAAGCAGCAGCAGCAGCGGGGACACGGCGGCAGCAGAACCAAGAGCCTGGTAGAGGCAGAGCGATGGCCTCCCGGCCCGTGGAGAAAGAGCCCAGTGCCTCTGGGTAGGAGGCTTGCTGGTGGAGCTGGGGGTTTCTCTGGACACCTACTGGTAGATCTGAAAGAGCTCTGTGACACTTGCAGAGTAGCGTAAGGCCAACGGGTGGCAGGGCCAAGAGGCTGAGGCTAGAGAGAAGCACGCCTGCGCCACGGCTGAGGGGAGGCTGTCCTGATCAAAGGACTGTACCCTGGGCATTTCTGCTCCTGTACTGTAACTTACTTCCCTAATAAAATCCATGACTGTGCGCTTTGTTTTGAGTTCTGCATAGTCACTTCAGTGACTTGCTGAACCCAGCAGAGCAGTGCTGAGGGAGGGACAGGTGGTGTGAGAATGGGAAAAAGGCTGGAGGGTGCGGGCGTGACTCATGTCAGCCTCAGGCTGATCTCGAGCCTCCTCCCCACTGCGACGTCAGGACGTCAGAGATCCGTCTTACAATGGCTAACACATTCTGGTGGTCAGTTTCCTGAGAGTGCAACAACCTGGGAGTATCTCTGTGCTGCCTCCATTTATGAATGCCAACCCGGCTGGACACGCTGTTCCACCCCAGGGACACTGTTCTGGTTCTCTAGTGCCGCTTGGACAGGACTATCCCACAAATGGGTGGCTGAGCAAACTGGAGTTTATTCTCACAGTTTAGGAGGCTAGAAGTCCGAGTTCACAGCACCAGCTCTGGGGACTAGATGAAAGCCCCTCAACCTTGGGCTTCAGCTCTGCCTCTTGCTCCTAGATCACTGAGCTGGAGGCTTCTCTTAACTCAGACAGCTGGCTGCTGAAGCTGATGAATCCAAGGTCAACAAATAAATTGCCACAATCCCAAGATCACCAAACAACAAGGCAGGTTGCTGAATGAAGACTCAGCTACATACAGGGTCCAAGTGTGCCAAAAAGCTGCAAAGACCTTCCTCAAAGCTGCTTCTTATATACTGGGAACAGACCACACCCCTAAGGCAGCTGCTCCCGTAGCTTCCACCATGGAGTTGTTTACCAGTCCCTTCCTAGGGGATAACGACATCCAGGTGCCTAGCCACTCCAAACCAGGCCCAGCCAAGTTGACACATAACTTAACTACTACCACAGACCTCTTTCGGACCAGTGTCCTCTAGCAGCGACAGAGAAGTTAGAGGCTGTGATGGTTTTTATGTCTTTACAAGTAATTTGCTTTTTTGTGTCTTGTTTGGTGGCCACTCCTGCTGCCCCAGTCCTGATGGATTATAAAGCTTGTGGACTCAAATTCACCAGTAAGAACCAAGTTGGTGAAAAGTCTCTTTCCTTTACGTCTAACTACTTTCTGCATCAATTCTAGGATTTTTATGAGTGATGTGAGAGCTGCAAGATGTGCCCCTGATTACAACGGTAGTTTCTCTCCCAGCTCCCAGTGTGCATTTCAGGTTCCCAATGGAGCTGGAACCCCTCTGTGAATCTCCGTTTGGTCTGGCTGAGGTTCTCATGCACCCTGTCTCTTGCTGGACTCCTCTCTCAATACTCTGGATCCTCCATCAGCATTCCTACCCAAATGGGTGGGTCCTGATTCGAATTGTGTGTGTGTTCCCAAGAGCCACTGTAGCTCGCCTGGTCTATTTCCATTGTCTAGGAATCTCTGCCAAGTCCAATCCTACCGGATCGAACCCTTAGCATATTAATATACCCTTGGTTTGGACCAGAATCTGGAGCTCTTGACTAAGAGATTACACATAAACCAGTTCTTTGAATCCATATTACCTAGTGAAATCACGAGAGAGCTCAGAAGAGAAGATCCAATTGGCTACTGCAGCACAGTCAACAATCTGTGTCCGGATCATCTTGTCCACAAGGACCGCAATCATCTGCAGCGACAGAGCATCATTAGGGTGAACGATACACGCAGCTCACAACACAACTGCTGAGAAATCAAACAGGAAAGCTAGAAAACTGACTCTCAGTGGCGACGGGATGAATGTGACTGCCAGCTGAAGACGGACTCCTCGTGCTTGGCTTTGGTAACATAAGAGACACCACAGTGTCAATAAAGACTGAGCGCACAACAAGAAAAACGTCAAGCGGTAACAGTTAATAATACCCACTACAAAAACGTAATTCCCATGGAATCCCCAAAATTAAAAATACAAGACATAAAACAGTCTTAAATATGTTCTAATGTTTTAATGCCTCTCTCTAACACGGCAATAATACTGAGATGTGAGAAGTGTGAAGCTTGTTTGTAGAAACTGGTTAGACTCGGTAACCACTTTCCATCCAGCAGGCACAACTGTATGAGCAATAAGCACTCTAAGTAAACATGTACAACGTGTTGAGCTGTTAAGAGTCCAAAATCAAATCACAGCATTTGCTCTCTGAAGAGTGAACTGAATATCGCTGCTTTCACGGCACTAAAGAAACTCCAGATTTAAAACCATTTTGTAGACACAGAGTCAAATTTCATGTTTTACAAACTAAAACAAAGGTAACTAACCAGCTTATTTTACCAGGCACACAGCAACTGTTTTTACCTGTGGATGGTTCCTCCAGACCTCAAACATGACTCTCAGGACATGCAACTTTCCCTCATCACTTTCAGCTAGCGTTTTGAAGACTTCATGAAACCTTTTGATAATGGGAAAAAATTTAACCACATATATATAATTCAGACATAATTCAACGAACATTTAAATAATTTTTTCAAAGCCTTTTTGAGTACAAACACAAAATGAAATATTTAACTGTTAAGGATGTAAAAGGTACAATTAGGAATTCAGTTTTTATGGAACCCGTCACAAAGCCTTAGAGATTTACAATATACTACTATTAGCCCAACGGTGCACTAGTGGAGCTGTGCATAAGACATTTGGCTGCTAACCAGAAGGTCAGTGGTTCGAACCCACCAGCTGCTCTGCAGGAAGATGAGGCAATTGACTTCCATAAAAATTTACAGCTTTGCTGAAAGATCAGGTATGTCTAGGCAGGGTGCAGCGTGCCCGTGACCATGTATAGGGTTAGCAGACAGTGTTTCTACATTGTATGTATGGTAGAGCTGACAATGGCCAAGCTTGTGGTAGCTTCCCGGCCACAGCCACCTACCCAGAGGGAGCGAGTGCTAGACTTGTGGGCTTGGGGCCACGGTCACAGGGGACATCAAACTCAACTGGCATAACATACTACACAAAAACAATGTTTCACATCCTACTTTGGTGAGTAGTGACTGGGATCTTAGAAGTTTGCAAGCAGCCATCTAGATACAACGATAGGTCTCTCCTCATCCAGAGCAAAGAAGAATGAAGAAAACCAAGGATGCATGGAAACAATTAGTCCAAGGAACTGGTACACAGTGTGATCCTCAGCCTATATGACCATGAGACCAGTAGAACGGTAGAACTAGAAGGTGCCTGGCTACCACTGTCAACCACTCGGAGGGAAATCTATGTAGGAGATCCTGGGTGGAGTGGGAGAATAATGTAGAACAAAACTCAAAATCATAAAAAAAACCAAACCAGGTTTGCTGGTCTGATAGAGCCTGGTGAGACCCCTGAGACTATGGCCCCTACCTACCTTTCAGGTCTGAAACTGAACTCACTTCTTTGGCTTCCAGTCCAACAATAGACAGGCATATGGAGTGAACATTTACATCAGGCTCTATCTGGAATCCAAGGGTTCCAGACTCCTTGGAGTGATCAATCATGGGAGAACAGAAGGGTGGTGTTTGCACAGGGAGACAGCTCAGGGGGGCAGGAGTGCATGGGAGTGAAGGACACAGGGAAAGGGTAACTATGAGGAGGAAATGGGAAGAGAGCTGTTACACTGTGGGGAACTGCAGCCAATGTCATGAGATAAAATGTGTATGAACTGCTGTATGGAAAATGAATTTGATCTGCAAAGTTTCACCCAAATCACAATAAAAATTAAAACAAAAATAATTTACAGTCTTGGAAACCTAATGGGGGCTGCTATGAGTTGGAACCAACTTGGTAGCAGGTACTGTTACCCCAAGGAGCCCTGGTGGCATAGTGGTTAAGCACTTGAATGATAATCAGAAGGCTGATGGTTCAAACCCACTAACTGCTCCATGGAGAAAGGGGAAGCAGTCTACTTCCATCATGACTTACAGCCTTGGAAATCCTATGGGATACTTCTCCTCTGTCCTATAGGGTCACTATGAGTCGGCTTTGACTTGACGGCAACAGGTATTGGTGGCCTACGACTACAGTTTACTAAACTCGTATCTAACAGGTAAGGGCTCAGGAACCACCCTGAACACTGGTGACATATTCTGACTGCACCTTCTGTGAGAACCCTGCATGCAGCACAAGGCACTGGGAGCTGGACGGGGAGGAGCCCAGTGTCTCTGCCCGGCTGGGAGAATACACGCTTTCATTTTCCAAAGCCTGTCTGACAGGTCAGGAAGCTCTGCCTTTAGAAGCCAACCTTCGGGTGGTTCCCCAAAATGTCATCTCCTCTCATTTCTCATTTTCTTGAGGAAGATGCTTAGAGGGGGTGAGAGCTTCTAACTGCATATGTGACCATCTTGAGTACCTAGGTCTTTAACTAGTTTCTCTAAAGGTCTGTGTGAAAGAATGTACGTATATACGTAAACAAGTATGTAGGTAAACACGGACAGACTGGTAACAGATCTGGGACAGGGATTTTAGTTACTACAAACCAAAGTCCAATCTAGCATATGACAATGCTACTACCACCAAGATCATATTCAACAATTTTAGTAAAATTTACTGCAGCACTGGTATTCGGCAAGCCAAGGCCCAAGCCCTCAACAAAGGCTGTGTTCTTGCCATACTTACTTTGCAAGAGCGCTGAAGGAGTGGCTGAACGATTTGGCTGCCAAGTGCAGGAGAGTTTGTACAAAGACTTCTATTTTCAATGGATTAAAACTGAATCCTTCATCTGAAAAGGAACCCCCAATAAGAAAAGCTTAAGTATAGAAATTCTTTGTTGCCTCATCTGGTATAGTAACCAGACAGCTGTTCACATCCAAACACTAAGCCAAACATTTGTGTAACTTCCACAGGTACTAAGAGACAACAAAAAACCATCACTGATTTCAAAGTGGCAAAATCAAAAACGAAGCAGACCACGTTTTTATGCAAATCCCTGCACAGTATACTGTTTTCTGCAAACCTGACACATTAGCTTCCTATGACCATGATGTTGCTATGTACAAAAAAAAAAAGGTAATCTTAATGTTTAGTTCTTTGTTTTCCTGAATTTTTTACATGATCCACTAAGAAAAATAATGCCACACGGACTTCTTTCATGTTCTGTCTATATGATAGCAAGATGACAAAATAAATAAAATACAGCAAACACTGAACACTTTAAATCCATGCCCTGAGATGTCTAAGAATACAAGTGACTTTATTACCATGTTTTGATTGATGCTTTTTAATATTTTTTCTAGTATCACATTCCAGTTTCTTAGGGAAATATCAAATTCTCAATAAACATCCAAAGACCATTATTGTTTGATTTTGATCTAGAGTTATTTTTTATGTGCATGTGCACCGCCTCCCCACTCTTTTTCCTCAAATGGTCTCCCAGTTGTCCCGCAGACTTTCCATCTGTTCCACTGATGTGTCTCTTCTCTGTACAGGACCGTGATGCTTTAGTTACTGTACTTTTCACAACATGCTTAATCCGTGATAAAACAAGTCCCTCTCTCATCACTTTTTTCTCACCCATTTACTGATTCAGATAAACTTTTAATTATTTTGTGAATCTTCCCACCATACCCAGAGAAAAAAAACCAAAAACAAAAACTAGAATTTTGGTTTGACTTACATGGTACATACGCAGTAAATGTTAACTACTATAATACTTTAATTTGGAGGAAACACACAACGTGTAAAAAAAATACTTCAAGTCTTCCCATTAGGAGCCTCTTTATGGTGAAAGTACAGAATGTTTCAAAACCACTGAATGACAGTGGTATATTTTCCTATATATTCAGGATGTAATTTATATTCTTAACAGAAACTACTTCACAGGAATGTCTGGGTCTCTTTTTACATAAGGGAGGACATACACGGATTCCAGCAACAAGTGATGAGCTGACTAGGCCAAACTCATACAATACTTCACGCGCATTCCATGGGATTTAAGTAGAACTCACACTGCCACATTTAAGTTTACGTGGCCTGTACCAGTTCCACTCAATGTCTAATTCCCTTACCGTCATCGTCATCCTGGTTAGGATTTGGTACGTCTTTCAGAATGCTGAAGATTTCATCATTGGTCGCCTTACTTTTAAAGGCAACAGATAAACAGAGGGCAACGGAGTGTCCAGGAAGAGAGTCTGAACAAAGAGGGGGGCAGGGGGAGATGAGGTTCAAATGTTATTCTTAAAAACAGTAAGATAACACAGACAGTTAAATAAAAACACAACCCACTGCCACGGAGGGAATCCCACTCACGGCACCTCACGCGTTAGGGCAGAATGTCTCTCCCCCGTTGTTAGTGCCACTGAGCCAGTTCCAACCCACAGCGACCCTACGTGTAACAGAACCAAACACTGCCTGGCCTGGCTCATCCTCACACCTGCTGCTATTTTGGGCCCACAGTTGCAGCCACTGTGTCGATCTATCTCATTGAGAGCGTTCTCTTTTTTGTTGACCCTCTATTTTACAAAGTGTGATGTTCGTCTCCAGGGACTGGTCTCTCCTGATAGTATGTCTAAAGTGTATGAGACAAAATCTCACCGTCCCAACTTCTAAAGAGCGTTTTGGCTGCACTTCTTCCAAGACAGACTTGTTCTTTCCTCTGGCAGCCCAGGGTATATTCAGTATTCTTTGCCAATACCACAATTCAAAGGCATCAATTCTTCTTCAGTCGTCCCTATTCATTGTTCAGTTTTCACATGCATATAAGGCATTTAAAAATACCATGGCTTGTGTCAGGTGCACCTTAGTCTTCAAATGACATTTTTGCCCAGTGCAATACACTGTCTTTTTTTTGACTCCCACATCCACAGGTGTTGATTGTGGACCCAAGTAAAATGAAATACTTATAGACCATCTCATGAATGGATCTGACGCACTGAACACTAATGACCAAAGACCAGACAGTTGTGGGATGAAAGCAAAGGTCATTAAAAGGACAAGAAAGAAAGAAAGACAAAAACAGATGTTAGAAGAGACTGTGAAACTTGCTCTTGAACATAAAGTACCTAAAGTGAATGGAAGAAATGAATGACAGAAATGATGACAGAAGTTTTCAAAGGGCAACTTGAAGAGACACAGTGAATTATTATAAATGTGAAGAGACTTGGAATTGGAAATCCAAAAGGGCAGAACAAGCTCAGCATTTCTCAAGCTGAAAGAACTGAAGAAAAAATGCAAGCCTTGAGTCATGATACTGCAGGATGCCATGGGCAAGACATTAAATGACGCAGGAAACATCAAGGGAAGATGGTAGGAATACACAGTCACTTTATCAAAAAGAACTGGTTGACAGTCAAACCACTTCAGGAGGTTGCATATGATCAAGAACTGCTGGTACTGATGGAAGAAGTCCAAGCTGCAAATAAAGGCACTGGAGAAAAACAAGAGTCCGGGAACTGATGGAATACCAACTGGGATGCTTCAACAGACACAGTACTAGAGATGCTCACTTTTCTACGCTAAGACATTCGGAAGACAGCTACCTGGCCAACCGACTCAAAGAGATCCCTATCTGTGCCCACTCTAAAGAAAGGTGATCCAACAGAATGTGAAAATTGTCTTAACAATATCATTAAATCATACATAAGTAAAAATGTGCTGAAGACAATTCAAAAATGGCTGTAGGAGAAGAACCAGATGGTGCCTAGCTATCACTGTCAAGCACCAAGAAGGGGATATGTACAGGATATCCTGGATAGAGTGGGAAAGCAACGTGGAACAAAACCCAAAATCATAAAAAGAAAAAAAAGGGACCAGGTTTGCTGGTCTGATAGAAACCCCGAGACTATGGCCCCTAGCTGCCCTTCCGGTCTGGAATTGAATTCCTGTGGCTTTCAGCCAAATAAAAGACCAGCATATGGGCTAAACATTTACATCTGGTAGATACACTCCTTGGAGAGGTCGATCATGGGAGAACAGAAGGGCTGTGTACGCACAGGGGGACAGCTTGGGGGACAGGAGTGCATGGAGGGAAGGACACAGGGAAGAGGTAACTATGGGGAGGAAGTGGTAAGAGGGCTGTTACATTGTGGAAAATTCCAGTCAATGTGATGAGACAAAATGTGCATGAACTGCCGTGTGGAAAGTGTACTGTGTAAACTTCCACCCAGATAACAATTTTTTTGTTTTTTTTTTTATAAAAAGGCAGTAGCAGTGTTTTGACTGGGAACTTCCAGAAATTCAAGCTGGATACAGAAGAGGACGTGGAATGAGGGCCGTCACTGCTGATGTCAGGTGGATTAGAACTGCTCCTGTTAGCCCTCAAATTGCCAGGCCTTCGTAACCTCAAAACCTGTAAGTCCATGGATGTCCCCTTCGTTTTGCCAAGGCCCCTTTCTTCCTCCTTCCTGAGACGGCAGAAGCTAAGGTTGAGTTTGAACAAGATGAAGGGTCCCAACTCGAGAGACTTTTTTCTGTCCTCTTTAGTGAGTCTGTGTAGTTGAATCTGTACATGCCAGAAGCTCACGTGATGTGATTCCCACGTGTTCACTGTTATGTCTATTGTGTAAGATGTGAGCTGGTTTATACCGTAAGGCATTACCAGGGCAATAGGAAATCCACTTTTAAGTAAGGGTGACAAAGAGGCAACAAACGGAAAGACAATGCACCTGCGATGAAGAAAGTCAATCCAAACAGGTCACTTAAGGAGGTTAAGAAACCACTGCTATGTGCTTTCTCCTGAGAGTGAGGGAGAAACTAAGGGAAGAAAAGAAGAACCCTCAGCATGGAGAACTCTGCATCTTGGCTGGGAGTCCACCCACTCACCCAGGTAGCCAGAGGGCCACACAACACTCGCTAAAGGTTAAAACATAAACAGGAGTGGGCTTGGTCTGGACCTAAAGGTAAAGGCAGGGACCGGAGACAGAACACTCCCGACTCTGCACTAACAGCCCAAAGGCAAAGGCAGCGAAAAGGTGAAAAATGAAAAAGGAAGTGGCGTGGCTGGAGCTGATGTTCATTAAGGAAAAATAACAAAGTAGGAACAACTGTTAAGAGGGCCTTGAATGTCTGGCTGAGTTGTTCCTATGGAAAAAAAAGGAAGATCAACCTTCAACAAAAGTCTGAGCTCTTTTGTATCAAAGACTGTTTGTTCCTTATGACCCTCCGAACCACAGGGCAAAACACCATCAAGCTTAGGTCTTTTGGGAAAGCACAGTGGTTACAAGCATGAGCTTCTCAGCTGGTGAGTATCAAGTGAATCTGGAGTAACCTCATTCTGGCTTGACCCCTCTGAAGCCACTTCCTCATTGTCAACTTGGCACAAAACCAAACCAAACCAAAACACTCACTGCCATCCAGTCAATTCCGACTCACAGTGACCTCCACTGGGTTTCCGAGGTGGTATATCATTTTGGAAGTAGATTGCTCCATCTTCCTTCCACTGAGCAGCTGGTGGGTTTGAACTGCCAACCTTCTGGTTAGTAGTCAAAAGCCTTAGGCACTGTGCCACCAGAGCTCCTTAAACTTAGCATAATCATACTTATTTCTCAGAGCCATTTTAGGGATCAAGTAACACAATAACAGGAAATGTGCTCAGCACTGGGACCAACAAAGTTCTTCAAGGTTAAGACAGGTGTCACCCGGCATAGGTGGAGAACTAAGCAACAGCAGACTGGACAGTCAGAGACTCAGGTGGTCAGAGATACAGATAGAGAACTAGGGGGCTGTGGACAGGACGGAGACACGAGAGGAGAACTAAGGGACAGTGGCCAGGAGAGTCACAGACACGGGTGGAGAACTAGGAGGCCGTGGACAGCACAGCTGGAAGGCGTACAGGACAGCTCACAACATCAAACGGGAGTCTTGAGGAGGAGCTGTTCTCAGTGACATCTGCAAAGACTGACATGTGAACTCTCCACACCAACTCTCCACAGGGACCACCAATGGACAACATACCTGACTTCAAGTGCAAAGGCTGAGGAGTGCAGAAAGCAGTTTAGCAAGTTTCTGTCCCTCCAACTTAACAGTGCAATCACAGAGCTGATGTGGCCACAGAGTAAGCAAAGGTCTGCTTAAGAAGTGACTTCTAGGAGCCGCACCCCCCGAACAGTCTACGAGCACTGTGCTGCCGGCCACAGCAGCCCTGGTGTCAGAGGACAAGCAATGCAAGTCAGCCCTGTCGCCACAACCAACGCTCGCTTTCACTGTGGGAAGTTCGTCTCGCCCCAGTCAGCAGAGTATTTAAAATAACATCATGGGTGTAACAGTGTAAACAAAATCATAACACTGCAGACCAGTAATAACTAACATGATCACAATAAAATCCTTAACATGACTGATCACAGGGCAAATCAACCGAGAACTACCAGTGACAACCACCTTCTAAAGAGAGACAGTATAAACCCAGGGAAAGACAACACTCTGATCCTCCACCTTAAGACAACCACTTCACAGTAGACTTGCTTCGGCACTTTAAAGACAGGGTTTTATTTAATTTTTGTACTTACTGCTACTTTCATCTCCGTATTTGTAAATGCAGGTTGGGTTTGCAGGACATAGAGCTGAGAAGGTAGGAGGAACAATATCTAGTATACGCTGATGGTAAGACAACCTACAACACAAATGACAACCTCAGAAAGGGTCCTTCATCAGTCCCACTCTTGAGTAACATTCTGCTTTTCTGCAAAGGCAAACTCTCCAACATCCAGAACTTGGCCGACAACCAAGAGGTAAAAGGAAAAAAAAGTCCCATGAGCTTTTGTGTAAGTCAGCACATCAAAGCTTAGCTTCCTTCACTGGTGGGCCCACCAACCTGGCGGCCAAAGATGTGGGCTGCTGATGGTGGGGGTTAGGGAGCCGTGCAGCACTGGGGGCCAGCAAGGCTGGCAGCCCAGAACGTGGACAGTGTGGGTGGAGGCCACAGTCTGCAGGGCTGGGCGAGTGGAGCCTAGTGTGACATGTGGAGAAGGGCACAACAGTGCAGGTCTTGCTTCTGGTCGTGGGGAAGGAGCAGAGCGAGTTCCCAAAGCGAGGCCCGCACGCATCACAACCGGTAAGACATGAAAGACACAGAGGGAGCAGCGAATGTTCACGACTGACGGGGTCTGCAGACAGTGACAGAGCAATGCCACACATGGTCCTGGACAGACCAGAAAGGAAAAAGAGTGCTACTGGACAGCCGGCCAAACGCCAGCATCACCTGTGGACTGTACGGTAGCACGGTGCCAAAGGCGACTCGTGAGTTCGAGGGCTGGATGTTGGCCACAGGAGGGTGTCCTCGTTTGGGAGAAACACACAGTGATAAAGGACGATGCCATATCGTGCTCACAGCTTGCACTACACGTTCTGAAAAAGACCGGCGTAGTGGGCGTAGCA
>NW_006921761.1:280679-324531 GCF_000298275.1 Orycteropus afer afer
GATATTCTAGACACATATCCCAAATGCACAGAAGAGAAACAAGCCCTACAACAGGAACAGCTGAGCTATGAAGAAAAGCCAAAGCACTTACCTCATACACTTTTCCAGCACTTCTCTTACAAACTTTGGTTTGGGACTTTCGGGATCTTGAGTAAGACAATCTGACCTAATGAGGAAACAGTTTTATAAGCTCTTCCGCAGTCTAGTGCTTACAGCTAACTTGTACCGAATGACCAAGCGTTTCCTTCTCCCTCAGTCATTTCATTTACACACAGTAAATAAAGTACCAGAGACCAGCTATCTCAGACAGCCAGAAGACAGCTTCCATGTTACAGTTTTAATCAGACAGCCAGAAGACAGCTTCCATGTTACAGTTTTAATCAGACAGCCAGAAGACAGCTTCCATGTTACAGTTTTAACCAGACAGCCAGAAGACAGCTTCCGTGTTACAGTTTTAACTATGAACAGTATCTTGTTATGTTAGACTCCAGAGAAAGGAAGAATAAAACAATACAACACCTACCAATCTTCCCAGCTCCACCGGAACTGGAAGTTACTTAGATGATGGGAAAACCAATTAATAAACCTGGGAGAGAGGGGGCACAAGCAGAAGATGATAAAATGATTACAATTTGTAACAGGCACTTACATAATCCTTCCAACAAATAAAACCCCCTATTTCACATGGAAAGCACATCCCCTGCACATGTATACCTTCCCCTGCTACTCACCCTTTCGGTGCCAATCCTGTAACTCAGCCCCACAGCATCTCCTTCTAACAGTGCTATCCTTTCTAAGCAATCAGGCACTTTACAGATGTTTATATAATTTAGTTTTCACAACAACTTCCGAGGAATGTATTATTTTCCCCACACTGACAAACAATGAAACAGAGGCCAAAAAACAAAGAAAGAAACTGCAGATGAAACACTTTCTAAAGGGCAGAGCCGTAGTGTATAAAGACTCGCTGCTCAGCTGACTGACTCGCAGTGCCCCTAGAGGACAAAGCAGAACTGTGCCATACAGTCTCCAAGGCTTCTTTACAGAAGCAGACTGCCACACCTTCCCCTGTGGTACCACTGGTGGGTTTGAACTGCTGACCTTTCAATTCTCAGCCGAGTGCCTAACCACTGTGCCAGCAGAGCTCCTCAGAGCCATAGTACAGGCTCTCATACTACCCCACGCCCTTTCCACCACAAACAGACTATACCATTAAAGCTGCTTTCCCCCCTAAACACCCATCTCATGTCTCTAAGGAGACAAGGAATACTTCCATGTACTGTACGATGCTGTGAACTTCGTAAGAGCCTGATCGGAAGGCCCAACATGGCTGGAAGTCGATTAATGAGAGTGGAGGGAAGAGTCACAGGGACGCAGCCCTAAAAAGCAAGCACTCGTGCATTTCCAATTACATCCGTTGGAATTACTTGGGATAATCAGTCCACAGCATGGAGGACCCTCAGTGACTATTTTCAGGTACTGAGTTTGACCAATGAACATGAGATCATGGGAACAGGGATGATGTTCAGGGTGTGTCCCGATCCAATTTGGGAGACTGAATGGGGAGTAAGAAAGAGTGTCAGGTGACACAGGTAGCCATAAGGACCTCTTCCATAAGGTGAGGTCAGTGGGCAGCCCATCACCACAGCCACCAATACCAATCTGGGCTTTTTGTGTAAACTAAGAGTCTTGGAGCTGTAGGTTGGAAAAGACTTTTAATGTAAAAGTTAATTATTTTAGAATCACATACTATCTATAAATAAGCAAAAATACATATAGAAATTTATATAAGTATTCTATAGTAACTTCTTCTGCATCATACAACCTAATTAAAAAGCAAAACACAAAATTAGAGAGAGAAAAACCTACACCAAAGCACTAAATAGTGAATGAAATTAAAAAAACCTGAGCATGGGCCTCATTTCATGTTGAAAATCAACTTGAAAAGGTAGGCTTCGTTATTGTAAGATGGATTATTTTGGAGAGGCAAGCAAGAAAAACACCCATCTGGAAATTCTTCAAAAGGCAAGTATCTTGCTGACCGCACTATTTATACGGCAGAGTGAGGAGCTGGTGACACTATGGAAACAGAGCAGACACGTTACCTGTCTACGCACGTAGTATTCATCGTGTCCAAACGCATGTATAACATTTCTGTCGCCTGAGCAAGCTGTGGTTTTGAAGTTAAGGAAAACTATTCTTCACCTTCTTCTAAGATCAGCTGTGACAGAGAAAAAAAACAATGTTTCCTAGAAGTCTTTATAACAACTAATAATGCTGAATACCTTTTCATGTAATTTTTAAAATAGCTTTGAGGAATCAATCAATGACATACAATAAATGTGACCTGTATAAAAACCCAAAACCAAACCTACTGCCATCAAGTCAATTCCGACTCATAGCAACCCTATAGGACAGAGAAGAACCGCTCCACAGGGTTTCCAAGGCTGTCAATCTTTACACACCGCTTCATCTTCCTCTGGAGGAGCGGCTGGTGGGTTTGAATTCTGAGCAGCCAAATGCTTTAACTGACCTGTTATGTACCTGTGAAATGCGATCGTGAATATCTCCATTACCCCAAAAGTCTTCCCATCCTCCTGGGCAGACGCCCATGTACGTCTAAGTCCGTGGTAGAAGGCTGGCTTTACATGGGCTCCTTTGGCCTCCTCCTCCAGTCAAGTGAGTTATCTAACCTCTAGAGATCTAAGAAAGGAGGCTAAGTTCATTTAGGAGAATATAACATTTTCTTCTTCTCGTAAAAACGGAAATACTTCTTCATTGTATTTTCTTGGCGCTTTTGACCGAAATAGTGACATAGTGGCGGGTCAGCAAAGAGGAGGAAGACCGCCACCGACATGGACTGGCACACCGGCTGCAACGCTGGGCTCACGCACAGTGACGAACGCGAGGAACGAACGTGAGGAACGAACGTGAAGAAGGCGCAGGGCCCAGCAGTGCTCTGTTCTGTCGTGCACAGGGTCGCTATGAGTTGCAACGAATTTGATGGCACCTAACAACAAAACGTTATAGACATACGTGTACACATGTTTACATACATGTATGTCAAAAGCTGTTTTTGAATCTGACAAATCTCCCCTACAAGCAGAAATGCTACAGTTAATCTTATAAAGCCAACAGCCAAAGAGAGCGAGCTCAAAAACAAAGGATACCACTTGGGGCAGAGAGCCCGGCTGGAGTTTGCAGAGTTCAATGAGAAGCGTCGTGTACATCACGTCGATGTGCGGGGGTGCTGGCAGCTGAAACAGCTCTGCAAAGATCACCTAGAGAAGAACCGTGAGCTGGTGCCATCCAACCGCCACCTAGGCGCCCCCACGGTCAGAGGGCCGCGTTGCACTAGACCTACACGCTTACCTCTGGCACTCAGATGAAGAATGACTTTCTAATCTTTACAGTTACGCTCTTGCAAACACAATGGTCTACAACAGCGGAATACAATGTTCTTCTTTCTATAACTCCGTGCTCATTTGACCCATACCCACAGAGAAATGTGCAGCTAAATTTCAACTTTGGAAGTATCCAAGTTGATCCAGGGAGGTACAGTTCACTGTACCACTTCATTCCTATGAGTAGTAAGAACCCCTGTCAGGCTCTGAAGACAGGAAACAGAAGACTGTCACCTCACTCCACATTGCTACACAAGCTTTAAAAGAGTTACCCCGATATCCTTGTGCAAGTCCAAGACTTCGTCACGTGTCGAAGACTTCTTCGTCACGTGTCGTGTTCTGCTCTCCACCTTCCCTGTGTAACGCGTGGGCCACCTACCCAGACCTCTAAAGCCCTGGTCTGTACTCCTTCCTCCCCTTGCCCCCAACTCCTGTACTTACATGAGGAAATTCTGCAGATGAAAAAACATGACTCACATCTTGCACTTCCACTGACATGTCAGTGAGTCAAATTCACAGCCTAAGTATGTTCTCAAGTTTTATAAAGACAGGACGGATGCAGGACTTTTTTAAAAAGTATTTTTAAAAAGCATTCAAATGCTTTATGAATAAAGCGACTCATAACACATCCTACCTATGTGCTCTCTTTCACGAATACTTGAACACAAAGGAATAACACAGTTAACAGTCTGACAAACTATATCCCTATGAGGCAAGTGAAAATCCTGTATTTTGGGACATAAATCTCTGTAAGGCACTCAGCAGTACATTCATATCGTTTTGTCACATGAGTTAATATGGGGTCAAAAGCATTTCTGCTCTTCCTACTTGCAAACATGAGTTAATATGGAGTCAAAAGCATTTCTGCTCTTCCTACTTGCAAACCATTTGGCTCCTTTGCTTCCTGAGAATAAGTAAGGATTCGTAAGTACCCAGACCTGTGACACAGGGAATAACACGTTCAGGAGGATGCTGATAACAACACCTCAGGTGACCACAGGTAAAGATTGGTTATCTGCTCAAGCATCCAGCTTTTACAAGTATTTAAGCCAGTGATACACTGTTTTATGTGGACAATGTGCCACAGAGCTGGGGGTAACTCACACCATCCGTGATAACTATCCGTGACCAAGGCACACCACATAAATAACATACAGGTGACTCAACGTTCCACTGGGGCTACTGGTTTCCACCTCCTCTTTTCCTTTACTAGCTTGGCTAACAGAGTACCAAAAACCCAACAGCAAGTTCCTTGTTCCTCTGTTAACTTTCAGTGCCTGACAAGTAGCAAGAAAAAAAAAAAGCAAGACTGGGTTAACTTTCAAGCCACCAGAGAGATCCTGCAACAGAAACACGCTGTGTGTGGAATGCGTACCTCAACTATGTGGTAGTTCAAGGGGATCTTGTTTTTCCCCGGATAGCTCACCAGCTGTGCAGCACTGCAACAAGAGTAACTCAAGGTTAACAGGGACACAAACAAGCAGGTTCGAAAGCAATGTGTTTAGATACAAAAAACTTCTTGTGAAATCTTCCGTATTTCAATTACTTCACTTAACCAGGGCACAAATTATCATGTTCTACAAGGAAAATCTTTTCAATGCATCCAAATCTCCTTGAAGATCCTTTAAAATCCTTTAAGATCAAGGGAGCTTAAATGATAGAAACGCATGAAAGAAATGCATTAGATCTACACTATATTCCTTTCCACTGTAAAATCTAAAACAAAACCCTCCCAGATCTTAGAAAATATGATTGTCTCTACACAGAAAAGCCTGCATCATATACACATTGTTCTAGAGCACCCGGAAAAGTACCACTGGATGGTGAAGAGCCCCAGGAAGGTAAAACAAGTGCTTTTAGACACTGGTCATGACCCAGGGAGGCAGAGAGGGGGAATTTCTTAAGAGTCTCTACACATTACGCTGTTCAGACCAACACAGCAAAACCAGCAACCCCCCTCTCCCCTGGAGACGCCGTGTAAGTCATCTTACCAAGTCTTCCTCTCCTTCCAGTGGGATTTGATGATGCAGTGGAGATTCTCCTCTATCACAAACCTTTCCACTGAATGGCTCCCAGGCATAACGGGACCCTGGGAGACACCAAAATGGCACCCGGACAGACTGAGAAAGTGAGCTTGCTCATTGATGTGACCAGTATCTGAGAGCCTCCTGTCCACCAGCAGTACCACTGCACTGGGTGCCACGGACAGAGTTCTCACAAGTGAAGGGTCTGTAGTCAGCAAATTTCAATACAAGATTCACTTGCTGCTACAACAAAATAAGGAGTGCAGGCAGCAGCTTCAGTGTTTTCCCTACTACATCCCACATGCTACCACCAGCACTGCACATATCAACTGTTCCCACGTCCCACCAGCACTGCACATATCAACTGTTCCCACGTCCCACCAGCACTGCACATATCAACTGTTCCCACATGCTACCACCACCACTGCACATATCAACTGTTCCCACGTCCCACCGGCACTGCACATATCAACTGTTCCCACATGCTACCACCACCACTGCACATATCAACTGTTCCTAGATGCCACCCCATACCAGCACTGCATGAATCAACTGCTGCCACATCCCACCCCACACCACCACTGCACGTATCAACTATTATCTGAAACAAACTAAATAATTCTTCTATATTAATAGTCCTTTTTTGTTGCTGTTGTTGTTACGTGCCGTCAAGTCGGACCCAACTCATAGTGACCCCTCCTTGGGTTTCTGAGTCTTATACAGTTGATTTTAACCATGAACATGGTTAAAACACAGACATAAAGAATCACTGAAAGATGTCCATAATACATGGTTTTCGAAGAGTTACAAAGTACTACCTACATGATAGTGCTTTAAAATTTTTTTGAAAACACGCAAGGCAAACAGGTTCAGAGAGTATATAACAGACTCTTCAACTCTTCTCTGTAATTTTTTTAAAAAAAAGGCCAGAATGAAACAACACATCCTCTCCATTTTAAGAGGAATAAATACTACATTTATTTATGGCCTTCTGGCAAAAGAAGAATGGATATGCTATAGAGGCAACACCAACCTTAAACATACAGGTGAACCAACTTTCAAGGTCCCACCCCAGTCGCCCCGACACAAATAAATAGCGAATACAAAGACTTCAGCAATCCAAAAGGTAAACTAGTTGTACAGTTGGGAGCTCTGGTGGCCTAGTGCCTAAGGCACTTGACTGCTAACCAGAAGGCTGGCAGTTCAAACCCACCAGCCACTCCTTGGAAGGGGGTTCACTATGAGTTGGGTCCGACTCGACAGCACATAACAACAACAACAAGTTGTCCAGTTAGATATACCTAATTAGTCTATCACATAATGTTGGTTGAAAGTATCTTACTGTATAAGGGGCATGGCACAGTGGGAGCTGAGAATGCTGTATATGTAACCCATTATCTGAGCACCTTTTATCCTGAGGGAGATTACACACACACTAAATTCTCACTGGTCATGCACTCTGACGGTACCACAAGACTGAAGAGAAGGCATGAGCAAGAATACTCAAATCGGACCTCAGGTTCTTGAATCAATACCTTCCCGTCATGGGTTCTCAGATGCCCCTCAGAGGACATGTGTCAATCTCTGGAGACATGGTTGGTTGTCACAACTGAGTGATGGTAGTGGGGAGCGCTCCAGGCACTAGCAGACAGAGGCCAGGAACGAGGTAAACACGTTACAGTACATAAGACAGCCTCTCGTGACAAGAACCACCCAGCTCCAAACACCAGCTGTCCTGAGGCTGAGAGCCCCCACGCCACGCCATCTGGGGACAACTCAGGCAAACTGCAGGCCCTCCAGTCATCACTGTGCTCGTTGCACAGCTACTGAAATGACGAGCCAAAACTCGTGCAGAGGCAGAAAGTAACTAAAACGCTTACAATCTGTATTTTTATATCAAATATTAACATTAAAATTATGTCTTTTCTTAATTATTAAATACAGTGGCTGCCAACTTCTGGACTCCATAATAAACAACACATATACCAGAAAGTATAGAGTCACTTTATAGCAATCTATGGGGTTTAACTGAAAACACTTTTTAACACTGACTTAAAAATAGTAATGTAACACACAGATAATAACTTAAGATGTGATGTGAGGGCTGGAAAGAAGGAAAATCTCTGAAACCTACTGCAGAGTAACAGCTGACAATGACCGAGCACTCGTCATGCCCAGGCCCAACTCCATGCATTTCGCGTTGTGTTAATAATTCAATCCTCACAGCAGTTTTATCAAACTGTTCTTACTCCTTCAGGAAACTCACTGAAGACCACACAGCCAGTATCCGGCTAAGTCAGGAGAAAGCCTACATCGATCTGGCTCTCACATCTCCACACTTCAGCAGGACACAATGTTTTAGTCTACTTACACACGGTAAATACAAACACATCCTACAATATGAGATGATACTATTAGCTGAATTAAAGTACTCATTGCCATTGACCTTCTTAGAAGCGAACACTCATTACAGGCGTAATTCAGGTGAGATCCAACCCCAAGGGCAATGGCAGGCAGACCCGTGACAGGACCCACTGGGTGGTCTCATACCTCAGGGTCATCTGTGTAGTCGAACATTCTGAAGATGACCCTTGGCATCGGGTACATAGAGTCTTCCGTGTGAGGAGGGGGAGTGAAGGGAGGCAGGTTGTGCTGTAGTGCTTCACACAGGATGCTGTCAAAGGCAAGATAGGGTCTTAGGATGTGCCGTTCCTGCCAGCGGTCCTTTTTCAGTTTCTGAATCTGGGCCCACAGGCAATCTAAATACTGAAGACAGATTAATTTTTAATAATTAATATGTATTTGGAAGCTAGAAGAAATAACATTTTGACCAGAAAAATAACAGAGGTCTCTATCTTCTAAAATACATAAATAAGCTAACTTAAATACGTTATTAAATATGGGATTAAATTACTAAATACGCGATTAAATACAGGACAATGGAATAGTGCTAGGCTTCTGTCTTAATTAATTGCTATCTGTTTGGGGCATTTAACTTACATTTCTCAAATTTGACATTAAGTTATAAAAACATGTCAACTGCATGATACCTGGATGCAGAGAACAAGAGAACTTTTCTCAAAACCCCACTACATGCCTGGTGCTATGACAGTTGGAGCCCTGACACGACAGGTGGGAACTGGCTAAGGTGTACAAATGAGTGATTTGAACATGTTACAAAGATAAGAATTTCCTCTGGATTGTCTGGGCCTGTATCACAAGAGACTAAAACGGAAATCCCTTTACCTCTTCCTGGGGGTGTGGCTTATCAGCAGTCCATACTTGTAACATAGGTATGTGAGTCTTTTGGCGTCTCCTAAAGATAAAAAGGACAATTTACATTTAGGCTTTTAAAAACAAGAACAGATGCTCAGTTGCTTTCAAAATTAATAAACTGCAAATTAAAGCAATGAAATAAACTTTTTTACCTATCAAGATTGGCAGATACCCAAAGTTTTGATGATAAATTATCAAATGTAAGGAAATATGTCACCTCAAACATTGCTGGCTTAACTGGTATAATAATCTCCCTGAAAGGCAATCTGATTGGACTGTCACACTGTCAACCCTGCAATGCCATTTCTAAGAATTCACATGCCCACAAATATAAAGCCCATCTGTGCAGGGACGTTTATCAGAACACTGTTTATCACAGCAAGACTAGAACTATCTACCGGCAGGGGCTGGTTAAAGAAATGATGGCGCGTTGCAGCAATGGAACAGTATATGGCTGTTAAAAAGGGAGGCAGAGCTGCGTGCTTCCATGCAACAAAGTCCAGGTCACAGTAAAGAGTAAAGAGCAAAGTGCAGAACAGTGTGTACTGGCCTGGCCTTTCTACCAAACGGTAGTGGGGTGACACACACTCAAATGCTGACAGGCTCCCGTCCCATCTTTGAAAGACAAACCCGCACAGCGGCTGCTGCAGGGGTGGGGAGCTGGGTAACGAGAACCTGAAGCAAAAGGGGGCTCATGCTTCCCTCCAGCTTCTTTGGCAAACATCCTTTTAAAGCAGTGTGCCTTTCGGAAACTAAAACGACATTAGAAACGCAGCACGTAAAGGCAGTTTGACATAGTCATACAATATACTATACATCATCAGTAGATTCTTTCTGAGACATCTTCTAACTTGTTATCAAGTAGGTATTAAGTATAGGCAAAGAGGTACCATTTAATAAGTGGAAAACAGAACTTCTAACAAAACTAACAGACTACGCCACCATCACCATGCTGCTTGGTAATTAAGCAACAGTTTACAAAAAGGCCTATTACTAGTCTTCCATCCAATAAAATAAACCTGGCCTTTACACTGGCTTAGAAGAGGGAAATGGGAAGAAAAGGGATCACTGTAATTGAAATGTGCCATCCTACTCATGTTGTAGGCTGGGACAGGAGGTTAACCACCACTGTTTTAAGGATGTGGTTTTCGATTAGCTTCATGAAATAAACGTATTGTATGTCCTAGGACAATGTTCTCCACCTGTAAACATCAATTAAGGAAAAACAAAACAAAAAACAAACGGTCGCCATTGAGTCAGTTCTGACTTACGGTGACCCTCTGTCTGCCAGAGTAAAATGTGCTCCACAGGGGTTTCAGCAGCTGCTTTTCTGGAAGATGGCCAGGCCTTTCTTCCAAGGCACCTCTGGGTGGACTTGACCCTGCAACCTTTCAGTTGGCAGGTAAGCACATCAACCCTGTGCACCACACACAGATGGCCAAGCCTCACTGGGAGTGGTGCGGTCAGAGCACATCACAAACACAGGGGTATGCACACCAGTATCTGAGAACTGCTGTGCTAGGATGCTCACGCCTTTTGCAAACATCTACAGAAACAGCTTAAAAGGAGCTGGGTCACCAACTCCTCTGCAGTGGCACAGGACGCAAACACACGTGATCAGCCTGAGGCCTCAGTGGGTTACGGCAGCAGGTCTGCGCAGTGACCTAGAGAATGCCCTCAGCACCTCTACAGCTTATGTCTGGGCCGCTGACTCAGCATCACTGGCAGAAAAAATGTGACATGCCTGTCGCTGCGTCAGGATCTGCTTTACCTAAACCACAGAGAACCCTGTGAGCTCGGCCCTTACTTCAGGTAGCTTTCCGTGTTGGCAAAGATGCGATCCATCTCTGCATCTTTCTTTTCGTACAATTCCTTTCCAACCCAGGGCAGAGACGAGAGAAAGGCATACACGTACCAATCCTGTCGCACCTGAAGAATGTTCAAAAGGTAAGTTTAAAGCATGTGCTCCTCAGTTTTCATTTGTTTATTCTATGCAAGCTAACGGGGCTTATGTCAGACATCTGGCTCCTCCGAGTGATTCTAGATGCATCGACCCTAATCTCACGGGACAGAAGCATCTGAACGGACACACAGATGTCACAGGCTCCGCAGTGTGACACTGATAGATATTCAAGGTTTATGGCGGGCAAATACATTTCAGCTTTTTATAACCAAAGGCCCCTCCCCACCAATCCATTTGCTGTGGACTCAACTCCAATTCACAGTGACTCCATGTGTTTCAGAGTACAACTGTCCTTTGCAGGGTTTGCATGGCCATGACCTTTTGGAAACAGACTGCCAGGACTTACTTCTGATGTGGCTCTGGGTAGGTTCGAACCACTAACTCTTCAGTTAATAGCCCAGGGTTAACTGCTCGCACACTCAGGCACTCCACTAAGGGAAACTAGTAACCAATTCTTGTTACCATATGGACACGACTCAGCATCACCGGTACTTACCTGAGGCACATCCTCTTCCTGAGTCACACTGACAAAGTTCTCAAACATCGCCACCATTGACGGGGCGGCTATCACATGACAGTTCACAAGATCAGACAGAAAACGGACCTGTTGGGGAAAACAATTTCTGCTATTAAAACCTAAATGCTGTCCTTCATAAAAATTACAAAACAAAGCAATACTATAATGGTCTGAACCAGAGGTATGAAAAACCACAGCCCAAGGGCCAAAGTTAGCCCACTGGTTTTTGCAGTCTGTGAATTAAAAAGTTGTTAGATCTTTAAATGCTTAAAAAAAATCAATCAAGTAATTTTATGACACATACAAATCATATGCAACTCCAGCTCCAGTTCCATAAATGAACTCTGACTGGGACACAGCTGTGGCCATTCGTTCGCACACCGTCCAGGGCAGCTGTGGAGCGACGGCAGCACAGCTCCAAGAGCTGCGACAGAGCCGACATGCGGGAGACAGGCTTCCAGACCAAGGAGGCCGGTCAAAGTACTTCAGCCACTCCAACGCTCAGGCTCCTGTTCCATCTGGCTATGAACACATTCTGACGGGACCACAGGAACGCAAAGTCCCAGACAGAGTGTCTACCCTGTGCCACCGCTCAGCACTGCTGAGGTCTGTGGGAGGCCGGAGCTCACAGTTCAGTGCACAAACCCAACCTCGACCCAAAGGGGTGGCGCCTATGTTACCAGGTCAATACAAAGCATTCAGGAACAGAGATGAGGGCAGGGAAAGCACCATAAAGGAGGAACCGTTGGGCGAGGTCCTCAAGGAGAGAGCTCCCCTCAGCGGGCAGCAAGGACATCCTGGGCAGAGGGCCATAAACACAAGGTGCGCTCAGGACCTGCCCGGGATCCTGCTAAGGCTAGAAGACGTGTGGGAGGCAAAGGAGGAACACATCAGGCCACCACAAAGCGTCAGGCTAAGGAGTCTGGACCTAACCCTAAAGCCCGAGGGGTGTCCCAACTCTTTTGATTTTGTACTCCTATCAGTAAAAAAGAATTCGATTATACACCTCCGACACACGTATATGGATTTATAATGTAACCGACCACTGTCAATCTATATATCAAATACAAGTAAGACTTATTTCTGTTTTGATAATAAGAGTTCAACATGAACAGAGCCACGTTATAGAAAAGACCACTCTCGTGCCACTATGGAAGATAAAGTGAAAGGCAGAGAGTCTGGATGCAAACAAGACCAGTTAAGAGGCTACAGAGAATACGGGGAGAAAGGTGTGCACTGCGTTGGAGGGTGTGGTGACAAAGACAAGGGACAGATTTATGAGACCCTTACGAGGCGACCTGATGGTGCTTGAAGGGGGGCGGTTATAGTCATGAGAGGGCAAAGGGGTGATAGAACTCATTCTCAGTTTCCATATGGGCTACCCTGTAGACAGTGGCTGCTGGATGGGTGTCATGTGGACGGGGATGGGGGGAGGCAGAAAGCAAAGTCAAACAGCTGACGGTCACCCGGGCAGCAGAAAGCAAAGCTGGAGACAAAGACTATCGGTTTGGAGACCACCAAAGCAAAGGTGGTTTATGAAGCTGAGAGAACGTTAACAGGAGGGCTTTGAAGAGAAGCAAAGTGAGGACAGAATTCTGGGAGACACAACATTCAAGGGGCAAAGCTGATCAGTAAAAGGAGCTGCGGAGTGAAAGGAAGGGGCTGCAGCAGGCCCGGGAAAGAGGGGCTGCCAGCCGAGGAGGAGGAGCGCCTGTGCAAAACGCACACGGTGCAGGGGCTCGGCTGGGGTGCCAAGCGAGAACAAGGCCACAGCTCTGGGAACGGTTCCCAACAGCGGCTGCTGGGGTGATGGGGGGACTGTACTCCAACAGAAATCATCTGGTTGCAGTTCACCTCCCCCTCCATTCTAACGCTAACTCATAATAACCCCAAAAAATAACTCACCAAATACACAGCTTCATTATAATTGTTTACTTTCAACGATTCTTTAAGTTGACGAATCATGGCTTCTACAAACTCTCCACCAAAGTTGTAATTCCTGGCATTCAGCAGTCCAACTAATGTTGTATAAATTGTCAACTTCTCAGGTAACAGACGTGCTCTGATTTGAGAACCCAGTACAAGAAAACCCCAAAACAATGACATTATGTTAGGTTGCTGAACTTCAAATGATGCAAACCTTTTATCATTTCATGATCTTTGGAACAGGACTACTGTTAAATGTGTTCTGAAACTACTTCAGTAAAGGCATCAATGTCATTGAGAAGAGTTGAAGACATGCCACCCACAATTTTTCCTTTACATAGATAATCCAGGAGTTAATAAAGCAAAACACTCTAACTGTGACATTATCGAACTAAAATGAGTATCACTGGTAGCATAGTGCCTAAGGCAGTTGACTGCTAACCAGAAGGCTGGCAGTTCAAACCCACCAGCCACTCCTTGGAAGGAAGGCTGGGTAATCCACTTCTGTAGTGATACTGTCTCAGAAACCCAAGGAGGGGTCGCTAAGAGTCAGGTCCCACTCGATGGCACATAACAACAACAACAAACCAGTTTTTTTAATACCACTTTTATTTAGTGGAACTGAACACGCTTCCACGGAAAATAGTTTCCATGGTAAAATGGCTGGGAAATGCTGACAGAAACAAGTATTCCTTTGATGCAGAATCATTACGAAGATACAGTAGTGTTTCTAACCTTAGTTAACCAAATGTCATGGGACCAGAATTCCACTTTGAGAAGCACTATTCTAGTTGCTTTGCAAAGATACAGAATTAAAACCAGTTTCAACTAAGTTCCTGCCAGCTAGGTTGTTGAAGACTTAACCTGGCACCCTCAAATAAGGTTTCTGTACATCTCAGTTTGCTTGCTCCAAGTGTATTAATTTCATTACAGTTATTTGAAAAGTCGGGAAGAAGACCACAGTAATAAACCTTAATGTTTGGAAAAAGCAAATATTGCTTCTTTTAGGTGGCCTTTAGAAATTAGCTCCAAAAGAAAAGCAAATAAAATCCATAATAATACAGGAGGGGACTAGACCCTCTTATACTTGTTTTTCCCAGGGCATCTAGCAAGTGTTGTTAGGGGCAATGTGAGCTTCAAAAAACACTGATACTGATGGTAACCAGGCCCCCCCAAACCTATCCAAAACCAAAATTTAAAAAAGAATCCTGCCAAACAATACTAAACCAAAAACCAAACTCACTGACATTGAGTCGAAACCTCCTTTGGGTTGCCGAGGCAGTAAATCCTTATGGAAGTAGATTCCCCAGTCTTCCTCCCGCATAGTGGCTGGTGGGTTTGAACCACCAGCCCTCTGGTTTGTCTTAGGTATTACATCACCAGATCTTCTTCCAAGCAGTACTAGTTAAACTTGAAAAACTAAAAATGAAGTAGCAGTCAAGGTTTCCACCACAGCTTGAGCATACATGCTGCTCTATTTATGCTCATAATTTTCATGTTCACGATGCTGTCAAACCAGAAGGCACCAGAGAGCTCACTGTCTGTGTGCGGGGTGACACACCACTTGGTGGGACGGCTTCCTGATTTCTTGTGGGACTTTTCCCACTTCTGTTTCCTCACAGGTTAAATGCTGATACCTGTTCTGGGCAACCTAACTCAGAAAGACTCTGCCCATCAGCAGTTCCAAGAGCAAAACGTCTTCAGAGATGGGTTATTACCACAACTGACCAGTTCTCAAATTTGTCTGGGACTACTGGTTAAACAACGCAAGTTAAGTTCTCATTTATTGAAATATACATGCTTTTAAAAAACTCTCCATGTGTCAAAGTGTCTACTCTCTCATTTAAAACCAGTTAGAGGATTCCAAGATTCCAAGAACAAAACCTAAGGAAAACATCCACTTTAGTTTTATTTATTCCTAGGGAACAGAGTCCCCTGAGGGCCAAAGGTCATCTCATTGCACACACCTCCCCCCCGCCCCGGAAGGAAGTGTTTCCCGAAGGATGTGAGAGTAGATAATACATCATCACCTGGAGGCAGACATCTTTGGCATACATACACTGTGCAGAGCAGCCGTAATATCTTGCTCTTGTAGTTCGGAAGGTCAGCTTCCAAAACCCCAGCAAGGCCCTCCAGGTTGCTCTCCAGGGAGCAGGCACTCTGGGGAGGACAGCAGAAGGGAATCCCTGTGGGGCGCTCAGCCACCGGCCAACTCAATGGCATTCCAGAAGGTAACGAGAGGGGAGGTCAGAGATACAGGGTGCGGCCACAGGCTAGGCTAAACCAATCATGCGGTTCCTGCTCTTGAGAAACCCCCGAAAAGAGAATGAATGACGTTAAAAAGGAACTAGCATAGCAGACAAAACACTAGCAAAGGGAGGACGCCCTGGGCTCTAGTGCATCTTACCAACTCACTGTACAACTGTGCAAACCACCTTAAATATCCAGGACTTGGCTGGTTCTATACTTACCAATCCAGAGGACCAGGAAAATTATCAGAAACTTTCAACTCTCAATTATATGCATCCAAGGGGTTTTTATATTCACTTAATATGGGATACAGATGCGTGGTCACAGCAGCTACACCCAGAGAGTGGATCATGGCTGTCAGTAGCAGGGTTCTCCTCTGCTCCACCCTACGTCCCCACAGCCAGCACAGGCGCCTATGGGAGAATGTACCTTTTCTCCAACTTTGCATATCAAAGATTCCAAATGATCTTCCGTTTCGTTTGCATCAGAGGTCTTTCTCCTTTTGTGAGGCTGTCCCCCTGTTTCAAAAATTAAAAAATGAAAGGAAAAAACATTATATGACAAATCCACTACCACACATTTCAGCAGAGCTTCCAGACTAAGGAGGAACTCTGCTGGCACCGTGGTTAAAGTACTGGGCTGCTAACCAAAAGGCTGGGGGTTCAAACCCACCAGCCGCTCTGTGGGAGAAAGATAAGGCAGTCTTCTTGTGTGACAATTTACCGCCTTGGAAACACTGTGGGGAAGTTCTCCTCTGACCTGTAGGGTCCCTATGTGTCAGAATCAACTTGATGGCAGTGGGTTTGGTTTAAACTTCCCACTAAGACAGACTAGGAGGGAAGGCTGGTGATCTACTCCTGAAATATCTGTGGATCCACAAGTGATCAGGGCGCAGGACGGGGACGCCGTTGAGCTGGGGGCGGGCTCTGCAGTGGCTAACAAGACTATCACACGAGGGTCACAACAGAGGGAGGTTCACAATAGTGGGAACTGCAGCCACAGACATACACGCAAGGGGATAGCTTGAGCCCCGCGTCAGATGGAAAAATAAAAACAAAGGGAAAAAAGTACTGTATATTTAAGGTCCCCTGCTATAATTAGCTCTCCATAACTAATTACTGCTCCTAACTGCATACAAAACTGTATTATCCAAGGAATTTTAATACACATATGAGAGGAGCCCAACACACACACACACACACCACCTACCATTCTGAAATCACTTCTGGTTGCTAAAGAATTCAAGTGGAACGAAGCCATGCTACAGGGACAGCCTCAGCACTAGCCACCTAACAGTCCAGAGCCCTACTGCAGAGGGTCGCTTCCCTCTAGCCATTTTTTTTTCAAACCTTAACTACTCGCTTTAAGTCATTTTGTGGCCTATCCCGAGGCTTAACAAGTTACAGTAGCATCAAGGATGGAACAGGCTGCTGCTGCTGTACCGTGGTAGCCAGTCTCTCAGTATAATTCAATGTTCCACTTCCATCATTATATCATTACAATAGCATGTGGACAAGGACGCGGTAGTCTAACTACGCTGGCATCTGTGTGAACAATGAAAAGCTGCAGCTGGACAGACGGTCAGAGGAACAATATGTGACTCCGTCTGCAGACTGGCGTGGCTGAAGGGACTGAACTGTTCTGCAGGGTTCATAATCACGTACGTGCCTTCTGACGCACTGGGCTTGACACATGTGGTGTTTCTCATAAGACAGTCCCTGCCAGTTCTAAGCTCGGGGTGTTATAAAGCATCTCCAACGACTGCAACGACCTTGAGAT
This sequence comes from Orycteropus afer afer, assembly GCF_000298275.1. Lineage (NCBI taxonomy): Eukaryota > Metazoa > Chordata > Mammalia > Tubulidentata > Orycteropodidae > Orycteropus > Orycteropus afer. Next base: position 297,819 of record NW_006921761.1, read on the forward strand.
GCCACCTAGCCCTAACTCAGCTGAATAAAAACCAATCTGCTGTCCAGACAGGACCAGAATGAGACACTGTCAAAGGCCACAGGGTAAATACCTGGGCAGCCAGAGGGAACTCCAGTCCCTGGATCACCATCACAACCGCTGCCTACAGTCTGAAGGGCTGATGCCACCAGAAGCATGAGACGGATGCAGCCTGACACTGAGGTGTGCTCCTGGGGACACCTGCCCTGAAGAGCTGCAGACACGTGGCGCACAAGGGTCAGTGACCTTGATCCTTATGTGGACATCAAGCCGCAGTCACAGGCTCTGTTCAGGTTCCACCACTACGAGCCTGCTTCAGCACAAAGGTCTTTATTTCTAGGATCCACTAACTGAAAACAAGCGCATGTGTGACGCAGTGTTCGAATCAGCTGTCAGCCAGGACCCTGAATTGAAGCCTTCTTTCAGAGCAGGGGTTCTCAACCAGGGGTGACTTTGCTCCCCAGGGGATAGGTATCTGGCAGTCTCTGGAGATATCTAGAGGGTGGGGGACCAGGAACGCCGCTACACCTCTGTTCTGGTTCCCTAGGGCTGCTCTGACAAGAATAAACCACAAATGAGATAAACTGGAGTTTATTCTTACAATCTGGAGGCTTTAAGTCCAAATTCAAAGTACTGGGCTTCAGTTCTGCCTCCAGCTTCCAGCCCACTGAAGCTTGAGGCTTTTCTTCACTCAGCTGCTGGCTGCTGACACTGACAAGCCCAAGGTTGACAGTAAAAAGGCAGAATCCCAATGTTACCAAACCACACGAGAGGCCATTAATTCAAGTCCATTGTAAGTCCCAAGGTCGGCAGAGCACAGCAGGCTGCTGAACAATGACACGGCTACATGCAGGGTTCAAACGTGCCATATGCTAGAGACTGTCCCCAAGGCTTCTCCTCATACACAGGAAGCAGACCACATCCCAAAGGCAACTACTCAGCTGCTTGTGGTAGATCCCCCCATGGAGCTGACTGCCAGTCTCATCAACCAGGCCCAGCCAACCTGACACACAAACATAACCACCACAACATCCTACAATGCACAGGACAGCTCACAATATCAACGTGCTGATCCAGAAAAACAGGGTTCTACAGAGCAGGGCTTATAAACAGCGCTCGTTCAAGCCAGATTCTAGTCAGACAGGGAGAACACAGCTGCTGGAAAAACTGGCTGAATGAGAGCAGCTGAAAATACTGCCAGTAAAAATAATAAAGTCGTGATAACTTCTTAGCCACAACGAAGCACCGTAAGGGAGTGAGTTGCTGGGCCTGCAGGCTGGGTACCATGGTCGCAGGGGACATCAAGCTCAACAGGCACAACATGACATGCAACATTACTGTTCCACATTTTACTTTGCTGAGCAGTGACTGGGGTCTTAAAGCTCGCGAGCAGCCATCTGAGATCAACTATTTATCTCTCCTTGTCCAGAGCAAAGAAGAGTAAAGAAAGTCAGACACATGGAAACAGCCCAAAGGACTAATGACCTTGAGAACCTCAGCCTATGTGACCCTGAAACCAGAACTAGATGGCGCTCGGTTACCAACCACTCAGACAGGGATCAAAATTGCAGATCCTGGATAGAGTGGGAGAAAAACGTGGAACTGAAAATCTTAAAAAAGACTAGTCTTACTGGTCTGATACAGACAGGTGAAACCCCTGGGACCATGACCCCATGGCACCCTTTGGTCCTGGAACTGGACTCACAGCAGTGGCTTAACTCTCATCCAAACAAAAGCCAGGCCGACAAGCTGAACACCCACCCCAGGGAGATGCACTCCTTAGAACAATCTACCACGGAGGACCAGAAGGGCAGCATTTGCACAGGGAGAAAGGGAGGGAGGCAGGAATGCACAGGCAAGAATGACACAGAGTAACCATAGGAGAAGTGGGAAGAGAGCCGTTACAGTGTGCACAGTGTAACCAGTATCACAAAACAAAACTGTATACACTGTTGAATATAAAACGAATCTGCTTTGTACAATCTCACCCAAATCACAATGAGTTAACTAAGTAAAGAAAGAACAACTTCCATCTTCCTTCGAACTTCACCCACTTTGCCAATCTTTTCTTCCACCCCCACAGCCTCCCTAAATGAACTATCCCACTGACTTGTTCCTCCGTCAGTCTGGAATCAGACTCCACCTTCTCAGGTCCCCGAGTAAGCTTGCAAAAGGGAAAACCATGCTGCAGGAAGAGGAGGGCAGGGTTTCTGAGGAAAAAACAGGAAATGCAGGTACACAGATATGTTTCTCAACTGCCCCCCTTTTTCCCACCCCTTTCCATTTTGGGTCTACTGAAGGCCAAACTGAAGGAGGAAGAGGTGGGAGGTGCTCTGTTCTCCTCTGATGTTTAAGAGTCTGGAGGTGAAAATACACTATAGACATAATGTGAACTCTTGGACAAGGCCAGGATGTGGGACTCAGGCGGGCCTGGGCCAGAGCACGGGGCAGCGGACCCAACACTTCGCAATAAAATTCTGCACATCAGTTGGATGCTGTGATGTCCCCTTAAGAAAACATATCCATGGCAGCTCCCAGAGCAGGAAGAGACCTCAACTTAAAGCACTAACTATATGCCGGATGAGCCCCAGCACTACTGCCCTCAGCTCACCTCTAAACGTTAATCCAAAAATACCTGCACGTCTTCTTAAAACCTAACAATAGTTTAGCTTAACTAGCAAAGCACGTCTGCTCTGAACACTGTGCTCTTTTAAGATCTATAAGGCATTTGACTGTTAACCAGAAGGCTGGAGGTTCAAACCCACCAGCCACTCTTCTGAAGGAAGGTTGGGCAATCTACCTCCGTAGTGATACCGCCTTAGAAACCCAAGGAGGGGTCGCTATGAGTCAGATCTGACTCGATGGCAGTGAGTTTAGTTCTTTTTGGTATATGGGATCAAGCTGACAACACAACTCAAAAGACTGGATAGGAACCACAGGAGCAGTCAGTTTACGTTAATGGTAGAGGAAACGTTCAGAAAAACAGGTGAGAATGTTGCCCCATTGGAACAATGGCATCAATGTCACTGCACTGGGTACTGAGAAATGGCTGAATTGGGGGGTGTTTTGCTGTGTACATTCTCAACAACAACAAAAATCAATGATTAAAAAGAAAAGTCCCGCCAGGGTGCCCATTACATAATGCTTGGGAAAATAAAGATGACAGCTGGTCATAAACCACACAACTAAGGACAGAACTGAAAGCTGTACTAGTCATAGCTATTGGTCAGTATCGGTATGTTTCCACCAAGTTTCACAACCAAAAGCCTTTTTATTTTTTTAGTAAAACAGAATACAGATGACTTTTTATCATCGTTTTCACATTTGTGACTCTCAACCAAAACTCCTTGTCTAGGAATTCCAATTTATATGTCACTGCAACTGTATTTCAACTACTCATCATATGCAAATCCTAGTGGACACCTACTTACCCTGGCTGCTTCACTGAACCTTTTTGATCTCTGACATGCATCTTAAAATGAAATAATCTAACTTGGACCACTTCACCAGGAACATATCATTGATATGGAGTCATCATGTTATTCTTAATATTATTCTGTTTCTTTGTGCCCCCAAAAAATGTTACTATGTATCAGTTACACAAGTAAGTTAAGGGTATTATGTTGCCATTTAAAAAAAAAATCCGAGAGGATCTGAATACTCAAATACCTTTTTCTCTGCGAGATGATCTGGTAGCATAGTGCCTAAAGCATCTGACTGCTAACCAGCAGACTGGCAGTTCAAACCCACCAGCCACTCCTTGGAAGGGAAATTGGACAAGCTACTTCCGTACGGATACCGCCTCAAGAAACCCAAGGAGGTGTGACTATGAGTCGGGTCCGACTCGATGGCAGTGGGTTAGTTAGTTATACAGTACTTTATCTTATACTTTTATTACTATTAGATATATGGTAGGAAATTTTAAACTCACAAAATGGAAAACAAAACCAATAAAAGAGAAAAGTACTTTGACCCTGCAGATTTAAAACAGTGTTAGGATCACCTTTGAAACCAGCTACATGCTCTGTCAGTATAACAACCCTTTGCACGTCTAGGCTTAAAAAATTTCTATAGTTAAGTAAACAAAATCAGTCAAAGTCTAAAAGATAAAAATCTAAGTAGCTTACATTGGTCTAATACAGGCTTTTCGGTAAGATTATGGACAATCTAAATACCTTCTTTAAAGAATAAACTAAACAGTGCACCCATCCCCTATTCCGGGCACAGCCTACAACACCTGAAAAGCTTCAGGCACATTCTTTTTCTTATTTTTATTGTGATTTGGGTGAAAATTTACAGAGCAAATTCACTTTCCATATAGCAGTTCACATACACTTTGTCTCATGACATTGACCACAATTTACCACAATGCAACAGCTCCCCTCACACTTCCTCCCCATGGTTACCTCTTCCCTGTGTCTATTCCTCCATGCACTCCTGCCCCCTGAGCTGTCTCCTTGTGCATAAGCAGCCCTTCTTTCTCCCAGGATTGTTCTCTCCAAGGAGTGTATCTACCTCAGGTAAATGTTCAACTCACATGCCTGTATTTTGTTTGGCTGGAAACCACAGGTGTGGGTTCAATTCCAGACCTGAAGGGCAGCTAGGGGCCATAGTCTCAGTGGTTCCACCAGACTCTATCGGACCAGCAAACCTGGTCCCCTCCCCCTTTTTTTCCTCCAAATAATTTTGAGTTTTGTTTCACATTGTTCTCCCTCTCTATCAAGGATCTCCTATATAGATTCTCTCCCAAGTGGATGACAGTGGTAGCTGGGCACCATCTAGTTCTTCTGGTCTCATAGTCGTATAGGCTGCAGATTGGATGGTGTACCATGTGCTAGGCCTAATTGTTTCCACGAATTTTTGGTTTTCTTCATTCTTCTTTGCTTTGGATGAAGAGAGACCCATCACTGCATCTAGATGGCAGCTTGCTAGCTTTTAAGATCCCAGTCGTTACTTGCCAAAGTAGGAGGTGGAACAATGTTTTGTATAGTATGTTACGCCAATTGAGCTTGATGTCCCCTGCAACTATGGTCCCAGGCCCACGGGTTCAACTACTCAGTCGCTCTGGGTAGCTGGCTGTGACCAAGCAGTGACCACCACCTTGCCCCTTGTCAGCTCTACTATATACCTGGGGATTCTGATCATTCACATAAACTGATAGGACCATTGTCTTCCAGGCACATTCTTGAGGCTATTCTGAGACATGATGTGTTAGACTGAGCACCAGACTAGCCTCTGTACGAGGCAATGAGGCACTGGCACTTCAAGGACAGGACGAGATGCTGAGGCAGGTCTGATCCCCGAGCGGTGGACCTGATGCAGAGCCGAGCTCGTCCGTCAGCAGAGGCTCACGCGCAGCCTTGATGCTGAGCACGTTTGAGCAGAGCCTCCAGACTGCGCCGGGGCAGGAAGGCAGGTCTGGCCCTCTACTTCCTGACAGCAGTCAATTCAAACCCTCCGGGTAACAAAGGGGCGTTGCTCGACCTGAAACCAGCGACGAGGATGGTGCGGCACTGGCAGCACGTTGCTCCTCTGTGTATGTGGTCGCCAGCCGACGGGCAACACCCACAGCTCACTCACCCCTTGTGACTCATCCTCCCACACGAGCTCACGGCAGTCTTCCCACCGGCTCCCCAGATCCTGGGTAGTCCGGTCGCAACACAGCAGCCAGAGACGTGCTTTGGAAAGCCCCCTCCATTACCGAAGGAGTCCTGAGGGGTGCGAATGGTTAATGCACTCGGCTGCGAACTGAAAGGCTGGAGGGTCGAGTCCACCCAAGACACCCCGAAAGAAAGGCCTGGCAATCTACTTCTGAAAAATCAGTCCCTTAAAACGCCATGGACACAGCTCTACTTTGACATACATGGGGTCGTCAAGAGTCGGAGTTGACTTGTTGGCAACTGGTTCACACGCTCTAACCCTCTGCTCCTTTCTGATCTCATCACCTCCAACTCTCCCCCTCCTCACTCTGCTCCAGCCACTGGCCGCCTTGCTGTTCCGTGAACCTGACTCTGGCCTTCAGGGCTTCATCCTCATGTTTCCCTTTGATTGGACCACTGCTCTTCCCAGGAATGCAAACGGCTTCTCTCACTCCCTGAGCGTCTCCGATCACAGGCCATTCTCAGGGAGGCCTTCTTGACCAATGTCCCTGATGCAGTAAAACTATGAAAGCTGGAACCTGGGCATGGCAGCAAGCTGCCAGGGAAGGAAAACACAGATATTTCCCACTAACAGAGAGTGACAGCAAAAGTGGTAAAATTTCACCTTGCCGAAGGTGGACTATTTGCGAGACCTGCAAAAACAAGGAGTTCTGGTTCTTATAGGTTTCGACGCAGTAACTCCTCCACCCCAGCAGCCGCTGTTCCTTGCACTCCACTCTATTTCTGTCCAAATCACTCATCGCCATGTGATCCACTACATTTTACCTAATCGTGTCCATCTGCTGCCCTGTGCTGGGATGGAGGCTCCGTCACTGGACTGTCCTTGGACGGCTCGCCAGTGTTCAGGACACTGCCTGATACTGTTAAGTGTCTCTGGAATAAAGGACTGTATCTAGCCAGGGCTCTGGAAAACCAGGGCTATCAATAACTAAGAGCTGATGAGAATGCAGAAATGCTCAGATGTACCTATTTAATGCTGTCCGGTGGCACAGTGGTTAAAACACTCAGCAGCTAACCAAAAGGCTGGTAGTTTGAATCCACCAGCCACTCCGTGGGAGAAAGATGACGTGGTCAGCTTCCATAAAGACTTACAGCTTGGGAGAGCCTATGGGACAGCTCTACTCTGTCCTATGTGATCCCCGTGGTATCAGGATTGGAGGAAGGATCATTAACCTGAGATATGCAGACGATACAACTTCACTTGCTGAAAGTGACGATGACTTAAGGCACCTACTGATGAAGGTTGAAGAATACAGTCTGCAGTATGGATTACGTCTCAACATAAAGAAAACAAAACTCCTCACAACTGGACCAATGAGCAGCATCACAATAAATGGAGAGAAGATTGAGGTTGTCAAAGAATTCATGTTGCTTGGTTCTACAATCGATGCCAACGGAAGCAGCAGTCAGGACATTAGACGACGTGTAGCACTGGGAAAGTCAACCGCGAAGGAACTGTATCAAGTGCTGAGGAGCAAGGATATCTCCTTGAGGACTAAGGTACGCCTGACACAAGCCATGATATTTCCAATCGCTTCGTATGCATGTGAGAGCTGGACAATGAATAAGGAAGACCGAAGAAGAGTTGATGCTTTTGAGTTGTGGTGCTGGCCGAGAATGCTGAAAGTACCATGGACTGCTAAAAGAACTAACAGATCTGTCCTGGAGGAAGTGCAGCCAGAATGCTCTTTGGAAGCAAGAATGGCCAGACTTCGTCTCACCTATTTTGGTCATGTTGTCAGAAGGGACCATTCCCTGGAGAAGGATGTCATGCTTGGTAGGGTGGAGGGTCAACGAAAGAGGGGGAGGCCTTCAACGAGATGGATTGACACGGTGGCTGTGATGATGGGCTCAAGTACAGCAGGGATTGTGGGGCTGGCACGAGATCGGGCAGTGTTTCGTTCTGCTGTGCATGGGGTCGCTATGAGTCAGAAACGACTCGACGGCACTTAAAAACAACAACATGTGATCCCTATGAGTCGGAATCAACTGGATAGCAGCAGATTTGTTTTCTGGTAATAATACCTAGTCTACGTTTAAAAGGAACTCTGGCGGAGTAGTGCCTAAAGCATCTGACTGCTAACCAGAAGGCTGGAGGTTCAAATCCACCAGCCACTCCCCAGGAGAAAGACTGGGCAATCTACTTCCATTGAGATGTCGCCTCAGAAACCCAAGGTGGGGTTGCTATGAGTTTTATCAACTCAACAGCAATCAGTTTGAGTTCTACGTTTAAAACAGCCTTCTATAATATTTAAATTTCTAACGTGTTATTTAAAAATATTAGAAGCTTAATTAAAAGGAAGCATGCAAAATAGTTGATTCAAATAATATTTAAGGTAAGCTCTAGTGGTCATTATCTATATTGTGGCAATTTACAAAAGTTCCTGATTCGATGTTTTATCAAAGAGGAACTGTAAATTGTTCCCCATCATCCATAATGGTGAAATCTGCTCAATTTATTCCGTATTTCACTTCCCTTTGTCTTCACCTAACTCGCAAGTCCCTGCAGCATCACCCAAATGAATAGTTACTGGGCTCCCAGTATTAACAAGAATTACTGTCACTGAACCATACACTCAAAAATTATCAGAAGGCCAAACATTCTGTTACATATTAAAGTTTTTCTTTCAGAACCAACCCAGAGAAAATTAAGAAAGTTTCAATCACCAAAACAAAACATTTTTCCACACACTTGCATTCCAGTCTTCCACAGCCCTGTAGAGACATTTTCCCTCCCTCCGGGGTTCCTAGAAGGAAGAAGGCGCTCTGGTGGCACAGTGGTGAAGGCATCTGGCTGCTAACCAAAAGGTTGGCAGTTTGAACCCACCAGCTGCTCCACGTGAGAAAGATGAGGCAGTCTGCTTTCCTAAGATTTACAGCCTTGGAAACCCTGTGGGGCAATTCTACCCTGCCCTAAAGGATCACTATGAGTCAGAATTGACTCAATGGCAGGGGTGGGTTTTTAGCAGGGAGAGGGAAAAGCAAATGTTAAAGCGTAACAAGAAAGAAAAGAGGACCAGAGACTCAAGTTGTCTAAACCCTCAGTGATGACTGTGATTAGATTCAAAGTAAAAAAAAATTCTACCTTCTTGTGCCCTGTGTGCATGTTAAGGAGCTGTGATGGCAGAGTGCCTAAGGCATCTGACTGCTAACCAGAAGTCTGGAGGTTCAAACACACCAGCCACTCTGTGGAAGGAAGATGGGGCAATGTACTCCTGTAAAGATTTACCTCCTTGGAAACTCAATGGGTGCTGTTACGAATCAGAACTGACCCTATGGCAGTGGGTTTGGGTTTTTGGGGGTGCACGTTATAAAGAAGCCTCCCCATGTTAAAATCAAAGCTACTGTCTGGGCACTTCTTGCCGGGTCTCTGAGCAAACGACTCTGCTCTGTACCCTGGGGTGTCAGGTGAGGCTGGACACTCAAGCCATGCCTTAGCAGAAATGTGGTGTTTCATGGCTCAAATGAAATACGTGTGATCGTGCCCCCACCTCCAACTACCCCAACATTCAAGGAGAAAATGTGTATTGAATTTGAAATTTTTGTTCTGTACTTGTTCCTTCCACTGTGGGCATCTGCCAGTGTTTATCACCACTTAAGCCATCAACAGATAAAGTGTGTCGCTCACACTATGGCGACCAGGTCAAAATCTAACGTAAAACGGTGCACCTGCCTATCAGCGATCGCGCTCAGGTGAAGAGACAAACCTCTCCCCTGCAAATTCAGAGAACGGCAATCAACGGTGAACAGGACTGCAACTAATGAACGGCTTTGTTCCTTTCCTTCAGTAGACCTGCGAGGGCCAGTCTCAGATGCAGCGTTCAGGGTCAAAACGGGACGCAGGTACCCAGCACGATAGCAGCAGACATGGTGTTGAGGGCCAAATTCTCAAGAGTTCTTAGCGAACTACCGTTCACCAAACCTCAGATCCCCGTGATCTGCCGACGATAACGGCGCTGGGGCGGGCGGGAAGCAGTCGCCTTCCCGAATCCGCCTGGCCATCCCCGCTCCGCTGTCCTCCGTGGCTCGGCCAACGCTCCCGGAGCAGAGAGTTTCCCGTCCCTTCCCTCGAGACCCGAAGGCCAAGAAGCCGAAACCTCGGCTCCCACCTGGCCGCGACTTGGCGGCCAGGTTCAGGGCACTCACCGTCATTCTCGTCGCTGTGCCGCCGCCGCGACATGCCGCCCGCTGGTGCACTTCTAAGCTAAGACACCGGACAGGAAGCCCGGCAGGAACCGTCCAGCAGCCGGCCGGCGCGAGGATAGCAACTAGGCGCGCGGATCCGCCAGCGCGCAGGCGCACTCGCACGCTTCGGCTCCCGGAAGCGCAAGGAGGGAGGCCCTCCGGGTGGGCTCGGCAAGCTCGGATCCGGTAGAGACGGCGTCGGGAGCTAACCAGGCCGCGGGCCTTTGGTCCACACGCAATCGCCTCCCTCGGGCTTCCCCCGCCTCTCGGCAACTTCCACCTCCCGCCTGTCGCGCTATGTCCTTCCGGGGCCACGCAGCAAGTGTAACCGCTACAGCCACTAAGAGCCCGCCGCCTGCGAGCCACGAAAGGCTCAGCCTCAGTTTCAGCCCCGCCCCCGGGGCCTCGCATTGGTATTCCCGGTAGCCCTTTCGCTAACCGCCTCTATTACTTCCGGAGCGAGGTGACGTCCGAGCGTTCGTACATACGTACACACACAACTGGGGTTGTAGGTTCCCGATGCATTGAGCAAGTGCCAATTGCTAGGTCGACACAGTTCAGTGAAGAAAGACCCAAGAGTAGATCGGACTGGCGGGTACGTGCGCATTTTACCCCCACTTCCGGTCTGTGTTGCCTGTTCGGGAAGGCTGGGCGGCCAGATCGGGCCAGGCCCACTGTGCTGGGAGGGGCCGGGATGGCAGCGGCGCCGCACGTGCCGCCCCCAGCGAGGCGAGGACCCGCCGGACGAGAGCCGCCCGTGCCGGGGCTTACCCTCTGGCTGTCGTCTTACCTCTCACCTGTACCTTTTTACTTAAGAAGGAACAAGTTGATGATGTTAGTATCGTTTTCAGTGGCTGTTGGCGATTGTGTTAATGAACATCTCCAGCCCTGACGTCTCTGAGTGGTCGTCAGAAATTCAGAGAGTCTAAAATTGAACTCTTGTTTCCTGCTACTGGCCTCACCCATGCCTCTTTCAGGCTTACCCATTACAGTAAATGACACCATCCATCCAGTTGCTTAACCCAAAGATCTAGGCGGGAGTCATTCCTGAATCCTCCTTTTCCGTTCCTTTTATATAACAATGTATCCGTATCTCCTGCCGGCTCCGTTTCCAAAACAAATCCGGAATTGGTCCACATCTCCCCTGCTGCCATTTTTCTCCGCTTAAAACTCCACAGTGACTTTCCGCCGCAGACTTCAGCCGTGGCCTACACCGTCCTACCCGCTCACCGCTGAGCTTCAGCCAGCCTGGTTTGCTCCCTGTGCCATCGATAACGTCAAGCTTGGCCCGCTTTAGAAATTTATACTCACTCTTTCTTTTGCTGAAAGGTCTCTGCTCCTAAATCTTTGCATGGCTAACTTCTTGTCATTTAGGTCTCAGCTTGACTGAGGCTTTCCCTGGCTACCCAGTGGTCTAAGCGACCTGGCTCTGCCATTAGATCCCACAGTGCACTTTTATGTCATTCATTTGGTCATTTATTCATTTACCAAAGACTGTACTTAAAGTACTCAGCACGGTACTGTTTGCCAGCGGGAGTTCTGGTGGCATAGTGCCTAAGGCACTTGACTGCTAACCAGAAGGCTGGCGGTTCAAACCCACCAGCCACTCCTCGGAAGGAAGGTTGGACAATCTGCTTCCATAGTGATAATGCCTCAGAAACCCAAGGAGGGGTTACTATGAGTCGGGTCCGACTCGAGGTCAGTGAGTTTGGTTTTTGGTTACGTGCCAGACATCATCCCTGGGTGATGCAAACGGTTAAAGCACTCAGCTGACCTGAAGGTTGGAGGTTTGAGTCTCCCCAGAGGTGCTGAGTCACGAGACTAGATGGCAACAGGTTGGGTTGGGTTTATGTGCCAGGAGCTACTCTAGATGCTGAGAATATAGCGGTGAACAGAGGAGACGGTCATGTTCTCAGAGCTGGAATTCTATTGACTCATCGAGGAGTGGGAAAAAGACCAGTGCTGTCTGAATAGGAGGCAATGGGGAGAGTTGTAGAAGGCAGATCAGAGAGGCAATGGGAGGGAGGGGTATGGCAAGGTCTCTGGACTTGATCTGAGTAAGCTGAGAAGCCTTCGGAGGGTGAGCATCCTTGTGTTTTAATAGGTATCACTCTGGTTGCTGCAGTAGGAGCGCACTTAGGCTGTTGCAGTGACTCGGGTAAGAAATGATAGGGACACAAACCCGGGAGGCAGTGAAGGTGCTGAGAAATGGCCTGACCTGATTCTATTTCTGAAGCAGAGCTGATGGGATTTCCTGAGGGGCTGGGTGGTGGTGTGGGAGGGTGAGGAATCAAGAATCATCCCAGAGTGTTTTGCCTGAGTGACAGGAAGAATAGAAGTCTTGTCCTTAGGTCAGGAAGGCTGAGGAGGAGCCAATTGGGGTTGGGAGGAGTACATTAGGAGTTCAGCTTTGAGCAGTCGCCTTTGAGAATCCAATCAGACATCTGGTAGCGTAGTGCCTAAGGCATTTGACTGCTAACCAGAAGGCTGGCGGTTCAAATAGACCAGCCACTCCTCGGAAGGAAGGTTGGGCAATCTACTTCTGTAGTGATACTGCCTCAGAAACCCAAGGAGGGTTCGCTATGAGTCGAGTCTGACTTTATGGCACACAACAACAACAATATCAGACATCCAGCTGAAGCCATCCACTAGGCAGTTGGGTATATGAATGTGGAGTTCAAGGGAGAAGTGCAGGCTAGAGAAACACATCGTGGGTCATTTAATCTGTAGTATACTAAACAGAAAGTGCCCTTTATTGCAGAAGTGGAGAAAATGATGTCATGAAGCCCCATGTCCTCATCACTCAGGTGCTGTCGTGATCAACTCCCGGCCAGTCTGGTTTCACCCATGTCACGTGCTCTTTGCCCCAGCTGCTCCAGTCCTTTTGAGGAGAATGTAGTTGTTAAGACCTTGGCTGGTGAGATCACCTAGGGATTGAGTGTAGACAGATCAGTTCAGCACATGCAGGTTGGGAGCACTAGGGTCCAGCACAGGAAACTGGAAAGGAGTGGCTCTTGACACGATCTGGTCTTCTCATGTTGGTTGGTTTACGTCTTCAGTGTCTCACCCTTCTCTAAACTATAAACTCCCAGTGAGCAGGACCTTGACTTTGTCATTCAGAGCTGTATCTCCAGCAGCACACTGCTGGGCGCGCAGGAGAATCTCCACAGATAAAGTATAGAAATAAGCAAATGGAAATGAGTAAGGTGCTAATTGAAAGAAGTCGTTCTGGGCTGGTGGAAAGGTGTGTGCGAAGACCCTGACCCGGGAGAGATGAGGCCTGCTTGTGGGAATAGGACGAGTCCAGCATGGCGGGAGCAGGGTACAGGACGTGAGCCTGGAGAGGTACAGTAACTAAGTGTTTCAGGCGTTTTGAGGTCGGCGTGGCACTGGGGTGACAGAAGACTTGGTGAAAGAGGTGATGTTTGAGCTGGATCTTGATGTCAGTGGTGGGTTTGGGTAGATGAAGAGAGTGGCAAGTGAGGGACTGACTAAAGAGGCAGGAACCGCAAATGCTGGAGAGAGCAGGGCAGGCGAGGGGAGCGCCAGGTGAGAGTAAGCCATGGGCCAGACAAGGCAGGCTGGGAAGGAAAGCAACACGTGAGGCAGGACCAGGCTGTGCGACCTGCCCCAGCTGGTTTTCAGAGTAATTGGATTTTAATGTTAAATTTAAAACCGCCATTCAGTTAAATTGAAATAGTCACTGAGCCCCTGTATGTGCCAGCCACTCCCATGTTGCTTCCTGGTAGTCCCTGCAGTCACACAAGCTAGATACTGCTGTCCTCGTACAGGTTGCAGAATCAGAACTCAGAGACAGAAAGCAGCTTGCCCAGGTTCACAGAGCTGCAACCTGCTGGGCCACGTGCAAAGCCCACGCTTGTCCCAGTGCATCAAGGTGCCTTGCAGTGTTTGTCACCTGTAACATGCTTTACACAAGACAGAACGTGGGATGTTGGTGTACTGTGTCTATTTTCATAAGATCTGACCACTGTGCAATTTTGATATTTGTTCCGGCTCAATGACATGGACTCTCTTAAGGAAATTCCTTTCTTCTAAGGAAAGGAATTAGCACAAATTAGTAGTTAAACTAAAACCACTGCCGTTGAGTCAATTCTGACTCACGGCCACCCTGAAGGACAGGGCAGAACTGCCCCATAGGGTTTCCAAGGCTGGAATCTTTATGGAAGCTGGCCACTTTCCACAGAGCAGCTGATGGGTTCACACATCGACCTGTGGTCAACAGCTGAGCGCTTTAACCATGTGCCACCAGGGCTCCTGCTCAGATATTAGGGGACAGCCAACAACAGTGTTTATAACTGAACATGCTAGCATACTGCCTGCTTGACTGTAGCTCTTCCTGGTGCTTTTTTTTTTTTTTTTTTGCTTAAATGTTACTGCCTCAGAACGGCTTTTCCTGCCCTTTGTGTTGGAAAGAGCCCCCCATGCCCACCACTGTCTGTCCTCTTACTCTGCTTACCTGACGTTTTGTCATCAGTTTATTCATTTGATTACCTTATGTCTCTCCCCACTGGCATGTAAGTCTCAGAAAGAGAGTCTCCTGTTTCGTTGCTCTGTCCCAGTGTCTAGAACAGGGCCTGGCATACAGTAGGTGCTTAATAAGTATTTATTGTACAAACAAGCGAATGAATGGACAGCCTGGGTTCCAGGGCCCATGCTCAGTTGCATGATTGATTAGCACCAAGTTTATTTCAAGAAGTAATCAAGGACTTTGACATTGCTGTTGTTCCCTTGTTTGCATTCTAGGAAGTAGCTTGTGGAAAGGACTCTCTACCAGACTACTGCACCCAAACCACATGCCTTCTTCTACTCCACCAGACCAGGAAGGTGACCTGGAGGCCTGTGCTTTTAGATTTTCAGACCTGGATTTAAAGGACACTCGTCTTCTCAGTCCCAGCAGCTGTCTCAAAGCAGAGTTAGATGTCAGCACAAAGAAGAAATACTCCTTTGCAAAGAAAAAGGTACAATCATTGTTGATGGTTCATGACCATGTAAGTGTAGCTAATGCAGGTACGTCTAGCAATAGCTCATCAAGTCTGCCTTCCAGGAAGTAGAGAGCCGGTGAGACTGGCTGTGGTCAAGGTAAGGCCTAGTCAGTGGCATTAACCAGGAATAGTAATTCCGTGCCAGAAAAAGGGAGTCACGGACAAGATGTAGCCCTAGAACAGATAGGGCACAGTCCTTGAGGAGGGCAGATCCTAGACAGATGGACTGGATTCCTTTCCCCAGCCAGGGTTATAGGAGGAGTGAGGAATGTAGGAAGCCTGGCCGTGAGTATGGTAAATAGAAGCAGGGAAGTTGCCATTGCGTGAGGGGACCAAACTTGAAACTGTTCCTAAACTCTGTGGACTGTCGAGGTGAGACTTCTGATCTGGTCCACTCTCTGGGGCTCCACTGGTGGAGAAAAAGGGCAGAGCATCCCAGGATGCCTTGTGCACATTGAGTACGCCCAGGACAGGCTAACTGTGGGTGGTGTTGATTGCAAAGTCAGTATTTATAGCTCCAGAATCTCTTTAAATAGAAAAATAAAAATAGCTGTTTTTATGAGCATTTGTAAGATGGAGAAATAACATTTAGTGGAGGACCGTAGTCTCTTTTACATCAGAGGTGGCTCTGAGATAGATGCCCTGGGAAAGTTCAGAAGCAGTTCAGGAGAAGAGGGAGGCCGAGTGGGGCACCCCACATACAGGGAACAGCGTAAGCAAAGACAGGCATGTGGAACAGTGAGGAATCCAGGTGAGCCCACCTGACGGCACCTGACAAGGAGGAGCGAGTGAGCGGGGGAGGGGCCCGCTGCAGAAAGCAAGTGGTGTGTTCTGATGCTGGTCCTTTTCCAGTGATGGGACATGAGTGGCAGAAAGCACCACAGAGTCAAGCTGTATAGTGTGGGTGTTGCAGTGGGACGCACAGACTGACATTCTCAGGACAGAGTTACGATGCTGGGAATTATTTAAGCTCTGTAACATAAACCCACTTTGCCTTCTCTGTTCATGTCTTCTAAACCTTAGTAGTAAGAGAATGTGTCTGAAACAGTAGGACATAGAACTAGAAACCCCTGTGGGAAGGTGCTCGGAGGGACTGCACTCTTGTCAGCCTTAAACGGAGTGTGTCCAACACTGACGTTATTTGAAATGTAATTGCAGGCATTTGCCCTTTTTGTCAAAACCAAGGAGGTTCCAGCATCTCCCTGTGAATTTAAAGAAAAATGGTGGGAATGTTGTCAACAGCTATTCAAGGACCAGACCAGCATCCACAGACACGCGGCAACACAGCACACTGATGAACTTTGTCACCAGACTGCTGCTGTTTTAAAGCAGCTGGCTGTGACATTGAGCTCCTCTGAGAGCCTTAAGTCTGCAGATAAGAGGAACCTTATGAAAGAGTATCACACTCCTGACCACAAAGTGTCCACTTGGCTTCCTGATATAAGCTGCTTCAGTCCTGAGACGCTGATAGGGTAAGATTTTCATTCTGTACTTTTGGTTTGATTTTTAACCCTTTCAAGATCAATTATTTTCAGCTTTGGTTTTTTTTTTTTTTTGAAACTGTGTGTTTTAGTAATAGAAGGCATTTTGAATGAAATGGAAAAAAACATTGTGGGGAATAATAGAGATTTTGATACTATTAGTGAGACATGTGTCCTGAGAGGTCTCTGGTGCTGGGGTTGGTTGGGATGAGGTCCATTTCTTCAGCTTCACATAGTTATACAGCCCCCACCAGATACCAGCATACCCTAAAAGGGGCCTAGCAGCTTCCCGCTAAACCCCAGAGGCAGAAAATGTGGCGGACACTGTCCAACGGGTCACAAAAGGGTTAAAAGACTTTTCAGACTACATTGAAATACTGCTACGCACATACTAAATGACTGAAATGAAAAAGACTGACTCCACCAAATGTGGGTGAGAAGGTGGAGTGCCTGAACTCCCAGTCAGTGCTGGGGAGAAGGTAAGGTGGTACAACCACTTTGGGAAGGGTGTTTGGCAGTTTCTTTTAAAATTAGACATAAAGCCTCCCTCTGACCTACTCCTGGGTGTTTAACCAAGAGAAATGCAAACCTATGTCTGAAAAAAGCCTCATTCAAGAGTGTTCATAACAGCTTTATTCATAATAACCCAAAACGGAAAACAGCTGCAGCTGCCCATCAGAACAGGAGAATAAGTAAACCATGGTGTGGTCATACACAATACTGCCCATGGTATATGAGTGAACGAATGAACTGTGGTATGGTCATACACAAATACTGTCCAGTGGTATATGAGTGAATGAGTAAACCATGGTGCGGTCATACACAAATACTGCCCAGTGGTATATGAGTGAATGAGTGTGGTGTGGTCATACACGAATACTGCCCAGCAGTACATGAGCTAGAGCTTCTGAGTCATAGGACGTGTGGGTGGGTTGCAAAGAAAGAAGCTAGACAGAGTACATACTTTCTAATTCTGTTGACATGAAGTTCTAGAACATCTATAATGATAGAACACTGGTTGCTTCTGGTAGGGTAGAGGGTTGACTGGGAACACAAGAGGGACTTTCTGAGGTGATGGAAATGTTTGAAGTTTTGTTAGAGGCCTGAGTTACGTGGGCCGATGCACGTGTCAAAACTACATGCTTAAGGTCTGTGCGTCTCACTTGTAAATTATGCCTCACTCCAGAGCTTTCTCAAACCCACCAGCTGCTCTGCAGAAGAAAGGTGAGGCAGTCTGCTTCCGTTAAGATTTAGTCTTGGAAACCCAGTGCTTGAACAATTTCTCTCAGAAAGATCAGCACAAGGCCAGTCCCCATAAGGCAAAGATTAAAGATATCCCAAATGTCCAAACTACTGTGCCACACCATCATTTCAGACATTAACTCCTCCCAGTAATCTCCCCCGTCTTAGGGTCCTGTATTTCGCTGTAACGCCTCGCAGAACTCACAGACACCCAAGCGATCGTCTCACGTAGCAGTGGTGGAGGCTGGCAGGCTGGCGAGTCTCCCAGGCCCGTGAGTGGGTCTGGAGGAGCCTCCCAGTTCTCGGGGTTTGATGAACCTCGATCAGCAGATCAGATGACGGCTGCTGTCCCACATCCAGGGGTGAGATGAGGATGAGCCAAAACAGAATGGGAGCAAGAGGAGAGCGAACCTTCCCAGGAGATTGTAGGCATAGGCTCAAGGAAGCTACGGGTGGTGATTTGAATTATACCTTCCGGCAAGGCAGGACTCAAGGTACATCCCACCTGTGCTGCTCCAACAGCAATAACCCAAGTGGAGGCTTTAACAATCAGCAGCTCAAGGCACATCCCACCACAGAGCTGATTGCCAGTCATTATAGGGAACGACTGCTACCAGCTGCCCAGCCCAGTTGACACCTGACCTTAACCACCACCCCACCCCACACAGGCGTGGATAATGGGAGTTACAATACATTGCAGAATGGAGGACAGTGGCTAGAAGGGCCACATCACTGCACGCACCCAGTGTGGGTCGCAATGAGTCAGAATCAACTTGATGGCAGCGAGTGTAAGAATTTTTAAGTCAATAAGTGGTGCAGGTAAAAACTAACCTTTGTCCGAGCCCATCATGATCCCAGATAAACACCCAGACAGGTGCCTCATTCATCAGCGTTTACTGAGGAATGTCATGTCCACGTGGTGACTACCGTAGAAAGGGGGTACATGCAGCTTACCTTTCACAGTTACTACAGTTTCTGTTTTAACTTTTTTTAAAACTGGAGTGTTTCAAGCTGCGTTACGTTCTCTCGTTTTTAGAGTGCACTGAATGTAAGTGAACTTTTTCCAGTGGTTTAATGCAATCAATGTAACGTAGGGTGCTGAGGTCTGAAAGTTTGCCTTTTCACTCAAAAACCTCAAACTGATTGTTCTCTCCCTTCTCCTGCACCCCCCCCCCCCAATGCAGAGTCCTGTGTCAGTGTCTCTTGCCTTGGAACACGTCAACCTGAAGTATAGCCGCTTAAGACGACAGACGTAATGTCACCCAGTTTCTGAGGGTCAGGATCCAGGAGCAGCATAGCTGGGTGGTTGTGGCTCAGGGTCTCAGGGCTACAGTGACCTCAGGGCTTGGGAGCAAACAGCACGGCTGCTGCCAGGAGCTGCCTGTGTGCCCTTTATGAATTGTGCTCTTTCCCTCTGGTCTTCTCTCGGTAGTGGCCAGGGCACTGACGAAGGAGAGGTGCTACTTTACTACTGCTACTGTGACCTGCAGGACCCCCACTGGGTCTGTGCCTGGCAGACAGCTCTGTGTCAGCATCTACACCTCACGGGCAAGGTAACTCTTTTCTCATGTCATCCTTCACCGGCCTCCTCTTCCTCCCCAACGTGATTATAGAGGTGGTGCTAAGTACAAAAAGGATTCTCTGTCAATGACATGAGACAAAGTATATGTGAACTGCTGTATGAAAAGTGAATTTACTCTGTAAATCTTCACCCAAATCCTAATTAAAAAAAAAAAAAAAAAGGATTCTCTGTTGAGTTCTTAGAAATGAGGGAGACCCCACAGGGCTTTTAAGGAGAATGTTTAACAGTTGGGATCCTTTTCTACAAAGGACCAGTAGTAAATATTTAGGCTTTTCAGGCCATGTGGTTTTTGTTACAACTACTTAACCTGCCATTCTATCATGAAATTATGTAATTTTATGCTATATTCACACACACACACACACACAAGTATTGCTATGTTCCAATAAAATTACATCTGAAAATACCTATATGACTATGAGACCAGAACTAGATGGTGCCTGGCTACCACTGTCAGCTACTCGGAGGGAAATCTCTATAGGAGATCCTGGATAGAGTGGGAGAACAATGTGGAACAAAACTCAAGATCATTAGGGAAAAAAAAAAAAAGGACCAGGTTTGCTGGCCTGATAGAGCCTGGTGGGACCCCTGAGACTATGGCCCCTAGTTGCCCTTCAGGTCTGGAATTGGACCCACTCCTGTGGCTTCCAGCCAAATAAAAGACAGGCATGTGAGCTGAACATTTGCATTAGGTAGATACACTCCTTGGAGAGATCAGTCATGGGAGAATCGAAGGGCTGTGTGTGCACAGGAAGACAGCTCAGGGAGCAGGAGTGTGTGGGAGGGAAGGAAGGACACAGGGAAGAGGTGACTGTGGAGAGGAAGTGGGAGGGGAGCTGTTGCATTGTGGGAGATTACAGTCAATGTCATGAGACAAAGTGTATGTGAACTGCTGTATGGAAAGTGAATTTGCTCTGTAAACTTTCATGCAAATCACAATTAAAAAAAATTACATACAAAAACAGGTAGCATTTGCAACCTCTGGCGTAAGAAATGATCTTGCTATATTAACTAGAAAAGCAAGCTATGAATCTATACGTGTGGGCGTGATTCCAGGTTGCACCTTGTTTTTCCTAGAACAGGCCAGGGCCTCACAGCTCTGGTATTGACCTTTGCTGATCCCTTCACTCTGCCCTTAGGTGTTCAGGTGGCTCCTCCCTCACATCAGATCTCAGCTCCATCATTACGTCCTCAGAACTCTAATCGAGGTAGTCCTCTCCATAGCCCTCATCACTTTATACCCCACTTCCCTAGTTGTTTTTTTTTTTTTTTAGTAATATATTTTTGGTTATCAACTAATGGGTGGGTTTATCAAACAGATTTCTACTTTTACAGTTTAGGAGGCTAGAAGTCCAAGTTCAAAGTGCCAGCTTTAGGGGCTGGGTGAAAGCCCCTTGACCTTGGGCTTCACCTCTGCCTCTTGCTCCCGGCCCACTGGAGCCAGAGGCTTTTCTTCACTCAGACAGCTGCTGGCTGCTGAGGCTGACAAACCCAAGGCTGACAAGTAAAAAGGCCCAGTCCCAAATTCTCAAACACAGCAGGCCTCTGGTTCAAGTCTAGGAATACTAAGATCAGCAGACAACAAGCTGCTGAACGAAGGCTCGGCTACATGCAGGGTCCAGGCGTGCCCGAAAGCTGCACAGCCCTTCCTCAGTGCTGCTTATGCATTGCAGGCAGACCACATCCCTAGGGCAGCTGCTCAGCTGTTCCCAGTAGATCCCACCATGGAGCTGAACACCAGTCTCATCCTGGGGAGTACTACATCCAGCTGCCCAGCCACTCAAGCCAGGCCCAGCCAAGTTGGCAGACAACCTAAACACCACAGCATTTTATTGTGTTTTCAGTGAAGGTTTCCACACAAGTTTAGGTTCCCGTTCAACGATTTCTACACAAGTCGTTCGACACATTGGTGAACTCCTCACAGCGCGTGAGCATTCTCACTGTTTCTGTTCTGGTGGTTCCGTTCCCAGTGGTCTTGTTGCTCTGCCCTCTTCAATCCTCATCTTGGTTGACCATTCATTCTCATCTGGATGATTTTTTAAAGGAGCACAGTCCTTACGAGGGATCATCATTATTTTTTCAACCAGTTTTGTGTTGCTACAAGGTGACCTCAGGAGTTGGTTTTAGTTCAAGGCCTGAAGGGTGTCTCAGGGCAGTGTGGTCTCAGGGAACCTCCAGTTTCAGCCAGCACAGTATGTCTGCGGTTGTGTTTTTTTTTTTCTTTTTTAGGAATTTGAAGTTTTGTTCTACATTTTTCGCCCATTCAGTCGGGGTCCATCTATTGTGGCCCTGCTTATAACAGTTGGTAAAGGTAGCTGGGCACCTCTAGTTCTTCTGGTCTCAGCACAGGCGAAGCCATGGCTCACGTTGACTGTCCTGTAGGCTAGTTTCTTCCTTGAGTCTTTGGTTCCCTCCTTTTTCTTTTACTCTGGACAAGTCGAGACCAATGGTTACCTCAGATGGCTGTCCACAGGCTTTCACAACCCTGGCTGCTGTTCACCAGGCGGGCTGCGGACTAGGACATCAGGAACTGGCTTAGCTGCTGTTCACCAGACTGGGCTGCGGACTAGAGCATCAGAAACTAGCTTTTGCCAATTGCCATCCCCTGCGTTTCCTTACTTTCTGAAGAATTTATTGCTGCCTGAAAGTATGGTATTTGTTTCCTTCTTTCTAATCTGTGTCCCCTTAGAGCTTCATGAGGGTGGAACTCTGTTTTAAGTAACTGATGTATTGTCAGTGCTGGAACAGGGCTTAGCAATAATAGACACTTAGTAAATATATGTGGGATGTTGAATAAAGGGATGGATGCATGTTGGTAACAAAACCGTAAGTGTATGTATAAAGATACCGAAACGTCAGTCGTAGGTACCTACACCAGAAAGGATTATGGTGGTTTTTATTTTCTTTTTGTTTTTCTAAAAGTATCCTTCATAATTTGAGACGTATGCCTGATGTGTATACATGTGTGTGTGTGTGTGTAACCCTTGAGGACGTGTGTACACACACACGTGTTTATTATACACACACATACACGTGTATATGTGTTCTCAAATTGAAACAGTGAAGACACAGACGAGGTTCCTGGAGATCCCTCTGGTTCTGCATTGTACTAGCTCACGCCTCCTCTTTTCCACACACGTCCCAGGTTTTAATGTCCTTAGGCAGCCAGTCGAGCAGTGATATTATCCACACCCATGTTTTCTAACAGGTGGTGACAGAAGACTTCATTTACCTCATTTAGTGTGTCACCAAGTCCTGCCATTTCTGCTTATAAAATATCCCTTGACCCCACTTCTCTCCTCTACTTCACCACCTTAGACCATGTCATGACTTTCTCAGCTAGCCAACTGCAAGAGCTGCCAAACGACTCTGTTCTTCCAGCCTGGAATGAACCCCAGCCATTTTCCATGCAGCAGCCAGAAGATCTTAAAAGAGAAATAAAATCATATTGCTGCCCTGCTCAGAGTCTCCCAATGGCTGGCAGCACGTTCAGACTGAAACCCAAAATCTTTGAGAAGTCCTTGGTTTCCGGCATGACTCGGTCCCTTCCTGCCTTGTCAGCGGACCCGCTGCAGTTCCGTACTCACTCCACAACATGCCCTTTTATTTTCTGAAGCCCATCACGTCCTTTTCCACCTTTGGGCCTTTTTACCTGAGGACCCTCCTCGAGGAACCCCCACAGCACTGTCTTTCTGGTTTTCACTCAGGCTTCAGTTCACAGTTTTAATGTGACTTTCTCAAACAGGCTCTCCTGAGCCTTCACTCCAAGTTCATGTTTCCTGTTACACTCTCTCAATATGAACTTGTTGTTGTTGTTGTTGTTGTTGTTATGTGCCGTCGAGTCGGCCCCGACTCATAATTAATAATGAACTTGTAGTGATTATTATTTTTTAGCACTTGTCAGTTTGTAAATTCTGTCTTAATATCTGTGACTTTCATTGGTGTGTAAACTCCAGGAAGGCATGTGCTCTTAACACCATTCCTGGTTCATAGCTTTTTTTTTTTAAGTAAATATTTTTAGATGACTATTTCTGTCTCTCTTCAGAGGACTTTTATTTCTTGAAAGATAGATATGTACACAGTTTATCTGAAGGTGCAGAACATGCAGTCAGTCCCTCTTCTGGGTTCTTTGGCTCAGTCCAGGAGGCGAGCTAGCAGTGAAGGTCCCCAGTCACAAGGTGGCAGCACCTGCCTGGAGCTTGGGTCCAAATTCCCAGTCTTAACCCTACGGGCTGTGTCTTGAGGTAGTTTTCTGATAGTGGGAGATATGGTAATGTATTGGCACCCGGGTGGGGAGAAGGAAAACATGAAAATTCTAGAATTATGGGCAGAAGCTTCCAATCCCTGTTGCCATACATTCCTTGTGCCTCAAGGAATTTCAGGGGACCATTGGAGGCTTTGTTATAAAGGAAAAATGACAAGGTTTGAACCAGAAGGATATGGTTTTAAATACAGATTTGCCCCCATGCAAATCTGTGTCCCTGGGAAAGTTGCCTCACCTCTCTGAGCTTCTATTTGTTCACGCGAAGGGGGAGTATGGTCTCTCTCCAGAATGACGGTGCAAGGTTCCTTTCTCACAGCAGATGCTCAACAAGGGGTAACTTCCTGTTCTCCATTTCTGCCCAGGGGGCTACTCGGAAGGATTTCTGTTGAAGAGCCCTTGGGATGGGAAGTCTGTCCGTGAGGCATAGGTGGTTCTGCCCTAACTGGGTAGGAAGTAGATATGCTGGCCAGCTTTTCTCCTACTTGGGTTCTAAGATTCTAAAATAGCAAAGGATTCTAACATATCAAGGGATCTGGTCTACTGAGAAGACAGCTGTAGAGATGTGCATCTTGGTGTCATAGCCTGCCACAGGCAAAAACAGTTTCAGGTGGATTTCCCAACCCGATTTTCATATTAAAAAAAAAAAAAAACAGCCCATTGCCATCAAGTCGGTTCTGTGTGTTACAGAGTAGAACTGCTCCATACATTTCTGTGGCTGTAATGTTTCCAGAAGCAGACCGTCAGGCCTCCCTTCCAAGGAGCCTTAAACGGAACTGCTTCTCTGAGACAATGCTGTGATACCATGGAGTATCGTATTTTTCCTCCAGAACTTTTCTCTGTAGAACTCAGTTCCTTGGAGACATGCTGCATCTTTCTTTCTTTTTTGTGATCTGGGTTAAAGTTTACAGAGCAAATTCACTTTCCATACAGCAGTTAACATATACTTTGTCTCATGACATTGACCACAGTTTACCACAATGCAACAGCTCCCCTCCCACTTCCTCCCAATAGTTACCTCTTCCCTGTGTCCACCCCTCCATGCACCCCTGCCCCCTGAGCTGTCTCCCTGTGCATAAAAAGCCCTTCTTTCTCCCATGATTGTTCTCTCCAAGGAGTGTATCTACCTCAGGTACATTTTCAACTCATATGCCTGTCTTTTGTTTGGCTGGAAGCCACAGGTGTGAGTTCAGTTCCAGACCTGAAGGGCAGCTAGGGGCCATAGTCTCAGTGGTTCCACTGGGCTCTATCGGACCAGCAAACCTGGTGCCCTTTTTTTTTTTTCCCCAAATGATTTTGAGTTTTGTTCCACATTGTTCTCCCTCTCTATCCAGGATCTCCTACATAGATCCCTCTCTGAGTGGTTGACAGTGGTAGCCGGGCACCATCTAGTTCTTCTGGTCTCATAGTTATATAGGCTGAAGATCAGACATGCTGCATCTTTAAGCTCAGCCAAAGGATTTTACGGTACCAAAGCAGCCAACTTTGCAGGGCTGCCAAAGTGCGGCCCCTGCAGGCAGGCTGGTGACCTGGCTGTAATGTTCCCTTAGTAACGCATGGCAGAGAGTGTGTGGGGTTTAAGAAACCAAAGAGCTCCAGATGTGCATGCACACCCAGTCATCCAGCAGACGTGTCTTGAGCACCTACTGTGTGCCAGGCACCGTTCTAGGCCTGGGTGTGCAACAGCCAACAGAGCAGACAGCCCGTCCTCTCGGAGCTTTGTTCCAGTGGCAGGACTGAGTGGTGGGCTTCCCCAAACCCCGGGGAGGTGCCACCCACACACCTTCCTCAGCCTCACGTCTGCTCTGTGCTTTAGGGCATGGGTCGTATTCCTCAGTGGCTTTCTCGGTGGTGGTGGTCTCTTCTCCCCACCTTCTCAAGATGAAGACATTGAGGTTCAGAGAAGTAAAGTAACTTTCTCAGGGCCATGTGGCAAGTAAGTGCCAGAGCTGAGTTTTGATCCCCGGTCTGCTGGCCTCAGTGGAGGACTCTGTTATCCCACCTGGATTTACGCAGAGCTCAGATCCACTTCTTTGGCCATGGATGACTGGAGCTTCAGGTAGATGGGGCTTTCCAGACGTTTCAGTCGTTCATTTTCTTCAGTATGCATTACCTGACTAGCTCGTCTGTACTGGGCCTCTGGACAGTGTGGCTTTAGAAGAATACAGGTTCTTTACCGGGTCACATTTTGGGTCCACACAGCCAGTGTGTCTGCTTTTCCTGCTACCCTCCTTGACACATGCGCCTCCTCTTCTGCCCTAGAAGATAACTGAGCTAAGGATGGCCTCACCTCCCTTTCTCCCACCATCTTGCATCTCAGGTTCGAGTTGCTACAGAAGGAATCAATGGCACTGTTGGTGGAAGCCAGTTGGCCACCAGACTCTATGTGGAAGTCATGCTTGCCTGCCCATTGTTTAAGGATTATCTGTGTAAGGATGATTTTAAGGTAAGAGCAATTGAAAATAAAATGTATCTAGAGTCGTATGCATCTGCCTTAGTGCCTCTCCTGCCCTTGGTCACTGAAGAGAAATGAACAGTGTAGAGAAATTAGTAGGACAGGGAGATGCCCATTGCCCGTTGTGTTACGAGACAGTAGAAGATCCCAGTTCTTCACTAAGTCACCACGTGACCTTGGACAAGTTCATAGCTTCTCTAGACCTCAGTCTCCCTTCTTATAAAATAAGAACCTTACAGCTTATACAATCTGGAGCTCTAAAACTTGGCCATGTTTGCTCACTTGAGGGGCCACCTGGCTATTTCCAGGGATCACTACATTGTTAATGACCTTGGACTTATAAGACGGTATTTCACACTACATGGGGGAATAAGATGCTTGCTTTCATAGCTGAGCTGTTTGGTGTGAGTGCCTTTCTGCTTTACCACAATAGGTGCGGTATAGAGCTGGTAGGTAAAACATAAACTGGGTGATTGGAGACCCTTGCTGATGTCAGTGCAGTAATGACAGGAGAAGGAAGATCATTGCTGTGAAACAAAAGCTGGGATGTGCTTATGTGTTGGAACTGCTCCCTGGTGGTTCAGTTTCAGAGTTTAGTCTTAAAGCTGTAGAAACACCCTTTGTATTTGATGTTAGGTGTTTGACTGCTAACCAGAAGGCTGGCGGTTCAAACCCACCAGCCACTCCTTGGAAGGAAGGTTGGGCGATCTACTTCCATAGTGATACTGCCTCAGAAACCCAAGGAGGGATCGTCCGACTCGATGGCAATGAGTTTGTGTTTTTTTGCAGATGGTATGTGCACAATAAAGATGTATTAGTTTTGAAC
>NW_006921761.1:325008-326175 GCF_000298275.1 Orycteropus afer afer
GTTCTTCTCTTGCTGAGGTGGCCAGCCTTGGGCCCGTTCGGGGCTTGAATCGGTTCTTCTCTTGCTGAGGTGGTGACCGGAGCCCCTCCCCGTAGAATGACCTGATGATGATGATGATTGCAGGAGGTTGTTTCTCTGCACAGACAGCGATTTGGGAAGAGTATGGTTGTACCTGGGGACACTTCATCTGCAGACTAGAGCACCGGCTTTTTGCTGCAGGAAGCAGGTGGCTTCCAGGTGCTCCGGAATGTTCCTCCACCCTCACCCCATGGTTACTGGGGGGGTTGGAAGGCATTTGTTCTGTGGAGTTTCTATTTAATTTTTTAATGCTTTTTGCTATGTAAGTTTTCAAACAACTGCAAAAAAAGAGGAGAAAATAGTGCTATGAATTCCATGTACCAGGACTCAGCTTCAGCACTTCCAATTCCTGGCCATCTTCCGTCATCTCCCCCTGCCCACCTTCCCTATTCCAGATTATTTTGGAGAGAGTGTCCAACATCATATCATGCTATGTATGAACACATTAGTTGATATCACTGTAAGATATCTTTTAAAAAATAAACAGTTCTAAAACCATGACCACATCTAAAACATTTGAAAGGCAGCTAAAATGTTACTAAATGTCCATGAATATATATATTCATTTTTACACTGTTCTCCCTCTTCCCTCCCACCCCTGGTTCCGTCTTGTTTTTTCCCTTGCATTTTATTCTTTGAAGGAACAGGGTCATTCGGCTGTACAGTTCCCACAGTGTGGATTATGCTGACTGTCTCCACAGTGCTGTTTAACTTCTTTATCTGTATTTCCTATAAGTTGGTAGGTAGATTTGGAGCAGCACTGCCCTGTCAGAATAGAGTGTGAACTACGTACATAATTTTTAATTTTCTAGTAGCCAGGTTTTAAAAGGTAAAATGAAGCAGGTGAAATTAATTTTAATAATGTACATTAATAGTATATCCAATATTTTATCATTTTAACACATAATCAATATAAAAATTAACAGGATTGTTGTTGTTATGTGCCATCGAGTTATCTCTGACTTACAGCGACCTTGTATGTATAACAATGAAATAGTGCCCAGTCCTGTGCCAGCCTCCCAGTCCTTACTATACCTGAGCCCATCGCTGCAGCCACCATGTCAGTCCATCTTGTCGAGGGCCTCCCCC
>NW_006921761.1:327045-328681 GCF_000298275.1 Orycteropus afer afer
TTGAACCACCAGCCTTCTGGTTACCAGTCAAATGCCTTAGGCACTACGCCATCGGAACTCCTTTTTAAAAGCCTAAGAGGGCTTTTAAAAGCTCGAGGGAAGCGACTCAGATAGAGGTATCTGGGAAAAGAGAGTGATGGGAGGAGACGAGGGCCACAGAGAGCTGTGTGTGCCGCGTCCCATCCCAGCAGGAGGTGGCATGACTACGCATGGCTCTTCCTGTGTCCGACAAGACGTTGGTCAGGATGTTAGGGGACAGGGGGCCACAGGCGGTGCTGTAGAACGCTCCCATGAGCCGGCTTGGTGAGGGGCCTCTGGGTGCACCACCGTCCAGCCGGGCAGCGGAGGGGGGCACTGAGAGCAGTGGGGACAGCTTCCCTGCAGCGGAGCTTCAGCAGGTCTCCGGCCACCTCACTGCCTTCCGGAACCTTCCTCCTCACCCCTGCTCTTTGGGTGGCCATTCACTCTGCTCCACCGACTTACGTAGACTCTGCCTTATCGCATTCTCCCTGTAGCCCTCCATAGGGCAGGCCGGACTCCAGGCTCCCTGGCTGTGCTCCAGCCTGGGTGGGTACTGAGCAGTTTCAGGTACCGTGTCCCTGAGTAGAATGGGGCTCCTTGGGGGCTGTGAACTCCATTGAGAGTGGTGACTGCAGTTGCCAGAACCCCCACCTACGGGTGTGGTGACCCCGCACTGCCAGATTCACCACAGGGTTTCCACAACCTGCTGAGATGTCTGGCCCACCAAAGACACAGGAATGTTTTCTCCTGTGAGTTGATGCAAAGGGCCCCCAACTTCGGGCCCCTCTTTGTTGTCCTTGTGAGTGTTTACTTACTCATCTCCTTTTGCTCCTCAGCCCTACGGCTGTTTCACTCTTCTCCTTTCTGTGTATCATTTCTGCTGCCAGCCTACCCACCCTCCTCTCTTCTCCTTATGCACACACAGACCATTCTTCTTTGTGCATTTAAAAAAAAAAATTCTAACTTTATTCCATAACTTTGTGCCCATACCTGCCTATAGCAAGGTTTGTAGCTTTGAACTTGGGCTTGACCTTGGTACAGAACAGTTTACAAGGCCTTTAGTCAAGTGCTTATCTGTCCAGGCTCCTCCATGTACAGTTGACAATAGAACAGGGGCCATTCCCTGACCCACTAGTGACTGTACAGGGGGCCGACAAACCCATGTGACAGTTTAGATCACATTTGTCTGGTTGAGCCAAGTGTGAAGATGCAAAATTTCTTTGACTCATTATCTCTAAGCTGCCAGGTCTCCGTAGTGTTCATCTTGGGAGGAGGGAGATTGAGAGTTCCTGAAATTACTAAATGATTTCATCATGGTGATCAAATAGTGCCGTTTAGAGATGTACTTGTGACTTATGAAAAGTTTCAGGTACAAATAAGGCAAAATGTAAACCATCATATTAGTCTCATTTTGATTGTGTTTTTCTTTTAGTTTTTGTTTTTCTTAACATAGTTTTTGGATTTGGTTTTAGGAATCCATTTATCCCCAGGTGAATTTCATCAAGAAGTAGGGAAGTTCTTATCTCTGGCAAATCAAGAACAGAGTGACACTGTCCTGCTGGACTGCAGGAATTTCTATGAGAGCAAAATAGTAAGTACGAGGCGGCCTGAGTTC
>NW_006921761.1:332849-370470 GCF_000298275.1 Orycteropus afer afer
GGTCTGGTTGCAGCTATGAGACCTGGCACTGGGTCTGGTTGCAGTTATGAGACCTGGCACCGGGTCTGGTTACAGCTACGAGACCTGGCACCGGGTCTGGTTGCAGTTATGAGACCTGGCACCAGGTCTGGTTGCAGCTATGAGACCTGGCACCGGGTCTGGTTGCAGTTACAAGACCTGGCACCGGGTCTGGTTGCAGTTACGAGACCTGGCACCATGTCTGGTTGCAGCTATGAGACCCAGCACCAGGTCTGGTTACTAAATGTGTTAAGAGGCACATGTCTTACTATATCACACATTTCAAAAATATTTTGTATTTCTATATATTTTATTTCCATTGTAATTCTATATATTTTATGCATTTAAAACCATTTTTCTAAGATGGAGCCCATTGGCTTCACTAGACAGCCAGATAAATCCAGGGCACGTAAAAGGGTAAAAGCTCCGAGTTCAGGTGGTTTATGGACACATATGATAGGTACATTCGAGTGATGGGTGGTATATTCTACGGTGGGAGCTGAAGCGAGGGCCAAGGCCAGAAGTGGGAGTGGCCGCAGGAAGTGATGATCAGGGGGAAGCCTGTGGTTTGACCACAGAGTTGAGGCCACACTGAAGTGTGGTACTAGATGAAGGCAGTCAGTAAAAGACGGATGGAAACCATCCCTGAGTGGCTTTTGCCCTTCCCTGTATGCCACAGTTGGAGAGAAAATGGTCATGAGCAGTCAACCTGAGAGAGACCACTGCCGTTTTCTAAACTTTCTGTGATCGGGGACTGGGAGTGAGTTCCACTCAGATAATGAGTGGGATCTGAGTTTGCTTGTCCTCGCCCGTCCTCTGTGATCTTTGTAGTCACTTTAATGGCCTTGTATTTGTCTCTTATTGAAGCTACCTCACACTAGTGTTGGAACTAGACGCAGTGTAGATTGTAAACAAGTAGCAAGAGTGGATTGGACAGATTGGACAGAAGACGTATTGGTAGGACTTGATGGGCGCCTGATGGGAACGGGAGGGAGAGAAGGGGGACCCGCAGGTGGCTCAGATCAGCAGGGGAAGCAGCGGTGAAGAACTGTTGTCTCCGGTACCAGGAAGTCGGCAGGAGACACGGGCGAGGAAGGGAGGGGTCCTAGCAACAGCGGAAGGTCTCAGGCCTGGGGAAGAGGGTAGGTGGGTGACCTGCAGAGGCTGCAGGTAGGTGTGGCATCTGTGTTCAGGTGTTGCCCCTCTACTGGAAAAGGGAGTGACCTGAAGCAAGAAGACCACTTACCAGGGGTGGTTATCTGAGCTCTGGAACAGCTCATGAGAGAGGAGCATGAATACCTGTGTCCGGGATGGGCAAGGCAGGACCAGTGGTGCTGGAATCGGAAAGAAAAGTCCCACCTCCCTCCAAAAACAAAGAAAGCAGAGAGGGGCAGGGCATTTTCTGTTAGAAGAAGACAGCAGACTTACTATTTAGAAATCCCCTGGCCCGCCAGGATACATGAGATTGTGGGCAGCCAAGAATTTTATTTGGGAACCGGGGAAGTCCCTGTCTGTGTGCGTGTGCATGTGTATGTGCACGTGTGTGTACCAGATTGTAGGGAGCCGAGTTTTATTTGGGAACTGGGGAAGTCCCCGTCTGTGCGTGGCGTGTGTGTGTGCACATGTGTACTAGATATTGGGGAGCCGGGTTTTATTTGGGACTCGGGGAAGTCCGTCTCCGTGCGTGCGCATGTGTGTGTGTGTGTGCGTGTGTGTACTAGATTGTGTGGAGCCGAGAGTTTTATTTGGGAACTGGGGAAGTCCCTGTCTCCGTGTGTGTGCGTGTGCACGTGTGTACATGCTTTTAATAAAGGCTTTCCTTGCTTCCCCAGAATGTTCATACTGTGGAGTCCAGTGGGACCACTATAAACTGTGTTCAACTCCCCAGTGCCGCCAGCTCGTCTTGTCCTGCCCTGCCTGCCAAGGACAGGGGCTCACAGCCTGTTGTGTCACCTGCCAGGACAAAGGGAGCCAGCCGGCTTTGAGCGCAACGCAGAACAGCTTTAAAGAGCAGTGTGCGTGTACAGCCCGCCGGCCACGCATACCCAGGGAACTTTCACAGCCGGCGCGGCTCCTGGGGAGGCCAGAGCTGGGGCCTGGGGCAGGTGAGGAGGAGCAGTTGCTCCTGTGAGCAGCACCTTCAGCACTGTCTTCAAGCCTTCACAAAGCTGTGTTTGGGGCAATACATACAGGAGGATCTCAAGGCTGTAGTAAGGGGAATGGAGAACTTCCATGCTGGCCAATGCCACTGTGGCCAACTGGTCTCCATCCTGGGCACCTGTGCTTCACAGGGACAGGGCAGAGGGAGGTGGGTGCTGTCTGACCACTTATCTGCTATTCTGACTCAAAAGGTCCTTGCACACAGTCAAAGGGTGAGCTGTGTGGGGTCCCGTAGCTGCTGAGGCATGGAGCCTCAAGCCTGGTGCCCGTGCTGTGCCTTTCGCTGCCTTGTCAAAAAAGCTGTACATCCTAATGGCAGAAATGTGAAGGGGGTGATCCTGGGGGGGCCTCCTCTGCCACTCATCAGCGCCTCCATCTTTCCTCTGGCAGCCTGGGGTCTACACCGTGGCATTCGGCCCACTTCCTAGTGTCATAAACAAAATTGTGTTGGCACGCAGCCAGAGCTCCCGGCTCCCTCACGCGTGACCCGTGCCGCGTCTGCACTGCAGTAGCAGGGCCGAGAAGGTGCAGCAGAGAGTGTGTGGCCCACAGGGTCTCAGATGTTTACTATCTGGCCCTTTATGGGACAAGTTCGCCAGCCTCTGGTCTAGACTGGCAGCTTAGCAGATGGAGCAGGTGGCCTTAGAGGTGAGGCCCCCTTCTCTCTTCATTGATTTCTTGTCTGTAGGAGGCTTCTCCCAGCACCCACACTGTTAGCTTTCAGGTGTTCTCTTTGATAGGGTCAGACAAGGCTCTGTGACACTGACATCTGGGCCACACACAGGACATGAGATGACATGCTCCTAGGGAGGTCATTCAGCACTGCTATGGTGGCTGCCCAGCCTCTGGACACTTTTTCATAAAGGGCATGTCCCTGTCCCACAAGTCCCAAGAAGCACACTCCCAGTCATGCACAGACCAAGAGATTTAATATTATATTGCAGTTTCCAGTGATGCAGAATGCAACTGCAATCGTGTTTCAAGGAGAAGCCAAGTGGGGATGACTGTCCCTGCAGCAGGGTGCCACTCCCGGGCCCACTTGCAGCCTCCGTCGCCCCTCTTCCATAGTGGTGAGGCTGGCTCCGCCTCGCATTACCCCGTCCTGTCCATGCCATTACAGTTCAGTGCACAGGACTTTCCCTTTCTCATCAAAAGTGTCTTTGCTCGGTGCTCTGCAGCTTAGTCCGTGTTCACCAGCTCTTTGGCTTTGTCCTTTATCGTAAGATTTATTGAATCACACATGAAGATAACTCCCCAAAGCAAAAGGAAATGACTGGCTGAACTGGCACTGTGGTATATTAAAAGGCACAAGGGCATTATGGCTTACAGGATTTCTGCTGGCTTCCAAGGGACGCGCAGGATGCTACAAAGGAGCACAGCAGAAACTGCAGGGTTCCGTTTCCAGAGTAATGATCTTTGGATGACGTGGCCAGGATCGCCTCTTTCCCTAATAGCTCCATGTTCCTCACCTTTGTCCTTCAGGGACTTAGTTCCCAGGCAGGAGCTCAGTGGTGGTGCTCTCTGATATGCCATGAGCCAGGCCGTCGAAGTCGCTACCCTTGGCTGCACTAGGAGTCTGTTCCTGCAGTGCTTACCTCATGCAAGCCATCTAATGATTGCTCCTTTCTGCCCCCTGTGCAGAGCAGAGGGGTTTTCAGGTATCTGGCTCTCAATTTTCACATCCTTCATGAGGTTGACATTAGAGGAGAAAATCTTTGTTAACTCCAGTACTAAATGGGCTGATGGCTGATGCTCACAGAAGACACACAGGGAAAACGTCTGTTGCCTGGGATTGCTAAGGAAAGACGGTCTGCAAAACGTGAAATTTCACCACTGGCTTTTTCTACTGTTTCCTGGTGCCCAGCAAAAGACTCATGCTTTCTGTTCCTGGCAGAGCTCTGTGGCTTCAGCAATTTTTTTTTTTTTTTTGGTCTTTTGAGGAGAAAAATTGTGTTCTCGATCCAGCAATCAACTTGGCATTAAAGGAATTAAAGTATTTTTCTTAAAATTAAAGGAGGGCTAATAAAAAATTATGTTCTCGTTTGCTAAGTAGCTGGGATCAAATTTGTAATAAAGTATCTTGTCAGCCTTCTCGAACCACGTGGAAGAGGCGCTGCTTGCTGGCCTGTTAAAGCACACCTGGAACCACCACGGCGAGGCCACCAGAACCGGGCTCCTGGGGCTCGGTCACTGCTAGTGTTTAACTCCACCTTCAGTGAAACCGGCCAGTTGAGGGCTTCTTAGAGTTTCAAAGTAACTAGACTGAACTTCGGTGACTAAAGAAAAACTTCACATTAACCATGTTTTATAAAATTTCAACTACAACCACTAGTTAACCTAACATCTTAGTGCATAAAGAACTAAACCACAAAAGGATTTTGTGCCGGCATTTCGCCTTCTGGTCTCCATGGCAGAGCACGGGTTCTCAGTAGAACGTGTCCAGTTCAACGGTGTGGGCTTCCCCTCCACATGCTAGACGCCACTCCGGCACTTGGGGATGATGGGCCCTGTCAAGTCTGCGAGCCGCCTCTTCCTCACTAGAAAGGAACAGAGACAGGTGTGAGCCGGTGCTCCCTGCACCCGGAGTCGCACTGTCATACTGAGAAGGCACTCAGCCTTTCACTAGGTACTTTTATAAAGTCTTAAGTTTGTGTTGCTTTAAAGGGCACTTGGTGTGAGTTGTGTGATGGGCCTGCAGTTTGCAGTGAGACACTGTGACAGTGGAGATTGACTCGTAACTTACTTCGGAATGTTGACTACACAGGTGTGAAGCCCTCACTGTGTCTCCTCTGCCTACAGAGGCCCCAGTTGAAGACCTTCCTCTGGTGCAGATAAGAGTTGAACTCCATCTGTCTTCTTAACACCAGGATCTTAATCTCGTGGAAACAGCTCCTGCTCTTTCTGGACACCCCGGCCCATGTAAACAACCTCGTTTCCACCCTGAAGATTATCCTGCAGTAACTGTCCCTGTGTTAGACTTGACATTTTCCCCAGGGCAAGACAATATAAGGTCAGACACGGTTCATGTGAAGTAGTTAAATGTCGGAACGAGGAAAGCACTAGCCAGGAAGCTGCAGGCTGGAGACATTAGCTTACAGAATGACTAAGGTTGGGCAGCGTAGTGCCTAAGGCATTGGACTACTAGCCAGAAGGTTGGCGGTTCAAGCCCACCAGCCACTTCTCGGAAGGCAGGTTGGGCAATCTACTTCTATAGACATGTTGTTGTTGTTGTTTGCCATCGAGTCGGCCCCGACTCATAGCGACCCCTCCTTGGGTTTCCGAGGCAGTATCACTACGGAAGTAGGAATGCCCAACCTTCCTTCCGAGGAGTGGCTGGTGGGTTTGAACTGCCAGCCTTCTGGTTAGCAGTCAAGTGCCTTAGCCACTATGCTACATAGCACTTCTGAAACCCAAGGAGGGGTCACCATGAGTCGAAATCGACTCGATTGGCAATGAGTTTAGTTTTGCAGAGGGTTGAGGGGGCGTCCCCTTTGCTGTAATGAGAGTTTTGAAACAAATTGCAGTCAGCAGGTGGAGACCAAGCAGGAGGCTGCATCAGCCACAAGAGAAAGGTCACAGGTGTCTGTGGAGCTAGCAGGTGGCAGGCAAGGGACCTGCTGTGTGGCAGAGACAGGAAGCTATTGTGGGGGGAGAAAAGGCTTTCTGTCTTAGATGTCTTCAGGTCTCCAGGAGGCCGTAGACCTGTGGCTGTCAGACCGCAACAAGCTGCAACAGACTCCAACAAGAACCGAGCTGCTGCGTAACGAAGTCAGATCATCTGAGGGTGGGCAGGGGCAACCCCAATGGCATCTTCAATGAGGAAGGAGTAGGAGTCCTCAAAAGCCGTGACTTCACCTGGGTCCCTGGGCTCTGGAGCCGTGTGGGATGACTGATTCCATATCATAGGGCAAGAGGGTGCTTGTCAGGAGGGCCCAGGCTGTTGGTTCAATCCCAGTTCTGCCCACATACGTGGGCAGCTACCTCCTCCTCCGGGCCTCTGTTGCTTTACTGTAAACTAGGTGATAGCAACACCTGCCTCACGGGCTGTTGGAAGAATTGAATGAGTTCATAATACTTGTTTAGAATGGTACCTGCCACACTGAAGTGCCGTCAGCTATGATTATTAAGGGTCTCATGAGCCCTGTCAGGGTTTAACGGGAGAGAAGTAGGAGCCCAGAGTGGATTCTAAGCTGAGAAATAAAGGCCAGTGGTTCAAACCCACCATTTGCTCCATGAGAGAAAGATGAGGCAGTCTGCTTCTGTAAAGATTGAAACCAAACTCACTGCCATGGAGTCAGATCCGACTCATAGCAACCCCTCCTTGGGTTTCTGAGGCGGTATCTCTACGGAAGTAGATTGCCCAACCTTCCTTCCGAGGAGTGGCTGGTGGGTTTGAACCACCAGCCTTCTGGTTAGCAGTCAAGTGCCTTAGGCACTAAGCCACCAGAGCTCACCTTGAAAACCCTATGGAGCGGTTCTACTCTGTTCTCTAGGGGCACTGTGAATAGGAATTGACTCCCTGGCAACCAGTTTGGTTTTGGTGAGTCTAGGGTGCTTCTTGGAAAGGTGGTCCTTGAGAAAACGCCAAAAGAGCGGCTTTCCCAGGAAAGGGTGTTTTCTGCTTTTAAACATGTTACTCCCACGTCCCACCTTATGCCTTCCCCCATCCCAAACACACACAGCATTCTGGCTTAGAGGCTGCGGTTCAGATTCCGTTGAATGGACCGCAGTCCAGTGGTAGGTTCCCGGGACCTGAGCACCCAGTGAGCCTGGCTCTCGTCTATAGATAGGGTGGAGACAGGACTCATCCGGGGTGTCGCTGTGGGGGATTGTAGAGCGTGATTCCCAGTGGGCTCCTCCTAGACCCCCACCGCCCGCTGCGGAAGAGGGACTGACGGAACGGGTGGCAGTCAGCGCAGATCCCTGGGCTGGCTGTGTGTCTGCAGAGGCACCGGCTGACCTGGTGACCTTGGGGGTCAAACGGCCCCAAGGAGGAGCACACCCACCTTGCAGGCCGGCCAAGCCTAAACAGCCGGAGGCCAAGCCTAGGCCTGGAGCCAGCACAGGGGAAGGTAGGCAGGAGAGAGAACCTGAGCGGCTTGCTCCCTGGCCAATCCGCAGCCCTGCTGCCAGCCGCAGAGCCACCAATCACAGAGCCTGGGGAGGGCCCGGCAGGGAGCTCTCCTGATGAAAATACCTAGCTGGAAAACACGGAAGCCTGTTGCACCCACAGCAGGATGGAAGTGCTGTGTTGGAAAGGAAGTCTGGATGTCCCTTTCCAGGAAGATGGTGATGCACCGTAAGACATCCAAGCTACAGTGAGCGGATGGGCACACATTTGTGTTTAAAGCCAGAAACCCTACACCACTAACCAGCCTCTGAATGGTTCCGCTCCGCTTCCTACTTCCCCAAGGGAGCAGCGTGGCTAGTTCGGGGAAAGGGGTTGTGCACCATCGAGTTGATTCTGACTCAGTGACCCCTACCCCCAAATCCAAACTCGTTGTCGGGGTCTGTTCCAGATCACGGGACTCCAGTTAGCAGCTGCAGGGTGGAGCTGTGCTCCACAGAGCTCCCAAGGCCGTGGCCGTTCAGAAGCCGATCACGGGGTCTGTCTTCCAAACCGCCTCTGGGTGGGTTCAAACCACCAACCTTTTGGTTACTAGCCAAGTACTTAACCGGGTGAGCCACCCAGAGACCCAGTTTTATCACACGTCATCCCTGTCCAGGCAACTGCCACCGTTTTCATTTCCCGCCCACTTCCTTCACTGGCCTGTTGTTAGGGGCCGTGAGTGGGCCGCGATGCTGGTGACCCTGTCTATAGCAGAACGAACACTGCCCGGCTCTGCACCGTCCTCACGATGCCCGCTATGGTTCAGCCCACTGTCGCAGCCACTGTATCAATCCAGCTCATGGAGGGTCTTCCCCCTTTCACTGACCCCCTAAGCATGGTATCTTTCTCCGAGGACTGGCCCCTTCTGACACAACCAAAGTACCTGAGACAAAATCTGGCCATTCTCACTTAACTGGCACATGTCCCCATAAATCATTTCTTCACTCTGTTTTGATACAGGTCATAAGCATTCTTGAATTTTTGGACACGTGTTTGAGACATTTCTCCCCTAAAAGGTCATATGGCTTCCTGAGTGAGAGAACTAACTAGGCTTCCTGCGTTTTCTGCCACCCCTCCCGTCACCCAGTCCAGCCCACGCATACAATAGTGGTTCAGTTAGTTAACACCTGACGTGACCTGAGCCACTGCCTAGAAATTCCCCTCGCCTGGCTTCAGTTTCTCCATAAGGGAATTGAATGGGATGAGCTCCTGAGTCCCCTCCAGCTCTGGTATTCTTGGGTCCTACCAGAGCCCATGTGTTCCATTTCATTTTTGGCAACTTCCCATTTTCCTAGATTCACACTTCATACATTCCATGTTCCAATTATTAATTTCTTCCCATTTTGAGTTGTGCCCCATCCACAAATAGAGGTCCCTAAAGCTTTAGTCCATCAACATCATTAAGGCCGACTACTTTGAGGAGGCAGCTCTTGCCCAGTCGTACTCTGAGTGCCTTCCAACCTGAGGGGCTCATCTTCCAGCACTGTATCAGACAGCATTTCAGGGCTGTCCACACAGTCTTCTAGTAATAGATCAGACAGTGTTTCACTGCCATTCATACGTTTTCACTGGCCAACGTTTTTTCTTTTTGAGAAGTGGATGGCCCTTTCCTTCTTCCTAGTCTGTCTTAGTCTGGAAGCTCCACCAAAGCTGTCCACCATGGATGACCCCGCTGGGATGTGAAATACTAGCAGCACAGCCTCCAGCCTCACAAGCAACACGCAAGTCACCACAGTACAACAGACTGACAGACAAGTGGTGGCAACACCATGTAGGACTTGATGAATATTTGTTGAACTGAGGGACTCAGTCTAATGTGTATGTGAGTGTCAGAGTGTTTAAGTATACATACAGGTTCTGGGGGTACCTGCCTGTGTGTGCACGCCATACACCTCCCATCTTCAAGGGCCTTCTTGTGCTCACCTCGCCTCACATTAACCACCAGGAAGTGACACCCCTGAACTCTGAGTTGTGCTTCAGTGTCAAGCTCTTTGCGTTTGACTGAGGGTTGAAAACCAAAAGGAGCCATGTGTACAGCAGGTCTACATCTGATGAAAACTTGCTGAGACAATGTCCTTTGTAAAATATACTTATTTCATGATTTAAATGCAGAAAAACGTTTTCTAAGAACCTCATTGTGCTTCCTTCTCTGCAGTAAGAACTGCAATATAAATTGCTTTGTCTTCCTTTGGCCTTGGTCCTGTGGACCTCTTGGCTAAATACATAGACTGTCATGTTGACACTATTGGACTAGTGTCACTAAAAGGATAGTTGACACTATCCTTTTCCTGGTCTTGACTGTCTCCTGCTTTCCTCTGGCCTCATCAGACGTACTTCCTTCATTGATAACGACATCAGGTACTTTTTAGCCTCCAGCAGGATTCACATAGTAATTTCACGTGACAGCTGGCGGACAGTTGCCATGGCTGGAAGTCACTGGTGGCTGATCAGTATTTTCATTCAGTTGACTTGTGTACCTCATTGACATATACTCATAAGAAAGACTGACATTTTCTTTAGGTTAAATGAATGTAATCTGCTTTTACTTTACTGTGGAAGGCAACTTTTCAACTTTTACCTTCAAAGTAATGTGATGTCTCCTAGGCCTAGGATTTTGGTTATAATGCTTTGGGATTGGGGGCTAGACATTGTATGATCTCGAGAAAACTCTTCAGGGCTTGAAGAGATTGAGAAGTAAAGACTCGTAGGTAGGACTTGTATACTCCAAGTTTCATTGTGTTCAGCAGATGTGCTGAGTGTGAGCTCTGGGCCTAGCCCCTGCCCTGAGCACCGCTGCTGGGACAAGGAGAGGACCTGGCCCCACCCTGGCACTTAGGAAGCTCACTGTCTAGGGGAGGGGACAAGGCACAAACACTGATGGAAAACAAGGAAGACATGATCTCCATGGGCTGGGCACATGGAGAGGGCACCCTGGCAGAGGGTTCCAGTGGGCTTTTGTGACACACCCAGCATAGGTCAGGGATGCAAGGCAGTGGGCAGGTAGCATGCTTCCACTCACCGAGGTCATTGTTGTTCATCATTGCATTGGACGCCCGCAGCCGCGGCCCCTGCTGGGTGAAGTGGTAGCCGAATTTGAGAAGCGTTGTGTTTTTTTCCAGCATGCTCACAATCTCCATTTCTACTTTGTTGCCCAGGGGCTGGCTCTTTGGTCAAGAAAAGATGCAAAATCACCATTCATTCCCTTCATACAGCGCCCAAGCCACCTTGGCAACATGCAGGGACCCTGAGTGGTGGGCAGGGCACAGAATTTAAGTCCCTGTCCAAGAGCAAGGAGATGAGTGTTGAGAGAAGTTGAAGGGTCACACAGTCAGAGTGACTGGTTCAAACCCAGCTTTTTCCACGGCCCCATCACAGCCCCTCACTGAGCAGGCATCCAGGCAAGAACTCCACAACAGGTAAACCCTGGAGCATTTGAGCAGGGAGGACCTTCCAGTCACCCCTAGTCCTGGGGGAATTTCAAAAGCCCTGCTGCCCAGGCCACTCCCCTCCTCACACTAATTGAATCAGAATCTCTGCAGGTGGCACTTAGACCATCATAGTTTAACAACTCCCAGGTGATTCCAATAGGCAGCCAATTATGAGAACCAGAGGTCCAATCTCTTTGGTTTAAACATGAGGTAGTTGAGGCTTAGAGGGAAAAGGACCATGGCCCTCAGCTTATTAGTGACAAAGCCAACGCTTGACCTCTGCCTGTGGCTGGAAGGGCTTCAGAGTGTTCCCAGGCTCCACGTTCTCCAAGTAGGATCCCATATCCCTGGGATACATGGAGATGTGTCTGAGCATGTGCAAGGGGGTTCCATCAGAGAATCCCCACCCATCTTTGCAGAGTGTTCATTTTAGAATGGAACCATTCTTCTTATATTAGAAAAGAATAAAATGGAACAAATACCATTTGTAAAATAAGCCTCAAGGTCAAAGCAGCTGCATTCTTACTTCTTTCTCAGAGCCCTCCTCCCACCTCCGGGGACCTCGAGACTGCAAGGACTCACTTGCTTCGCAGATGAGGAAGAAGAAGTCATGACTAAACCCCTAATGTTTTCCAAATACTTATTTAGTCCTTACTGCATGTCAGGTGATTTCCCGAGCACATTTCATAAACTAACTCATTCTCTCTTTGCTATAACCTATGAAACACGTACTATTATTATAATTTTCATTTTCTTTAAAATGAAAATCCTCAAACTGGACCAATAAGCAGCATCATGATAAATGGAGAAAAGACTGAAGTTGTCAAAGATTTCATATTGCTTGGTTCCACAATCAACACCAATGGAAGCAGCAGTCAAGACATCAGATGACGTATTGCAATGGGCAAATCTGCTGCAAAGGCTTCTTTAAAGTGCTGAAGAGTGAAGATGTCTCTTTGAAGACTAAGGTGTGCCTAACACAACCCATGTATTTTTAGTTGCCTCATTTGCACCTGAAAGGTGGACAGTGAATAAGGAAGACCGAAGAAGATTTGATGCTTTTGAGTTGTGGTGCTGGTGAAGAATGCTGAAAGTACCATGGATTGCCAGAAGAACTAACAGATCTGTCCTGGAAGAAGTACAGCTGGAATGCTCCTTGGAAGCAAGAATGGCCAGAGTTTGTCTCACCTACTTTGATCATGTTGTCAGAAGGGACCAGTCCTGGAGAAGGATATCATGCTTGGAAGAGTGGAGGGTCAACAAAAAAAGGGAAGGCCCTCAACGAGATGGATTGACACAGTGGCTGCAGCGATGGGCTCAGGTATAGCAAGGATCTTGAGGCTGGTGCAGGACCAGGCCATGTTTCATTTTGTTGTACATATGGTTGCCATTAGTCGGAGCTGACTCAGTGGCACCTAACACCACCACTATAATTTTCATTTTATAGATGAGGAAAGTGAAGCAGAGATATTAAGAAACATTGCCCAAATCACAGAGCTAGTCAGTTGCAGCACCAGGATTTGAACTCAGGAAGTTTGCTCCAGAGCATGAGCTAGTTCAGAGCTCACTGCATTGCCTCAGAGAGAGCTCAGAAGGCAGACGGAGGGCTGCGGAGAGAAGCTGCGGGCAGGCAGGTGTTGCCTCAGCATGTAGGATTGCTATATAAGCATTGGATGTGGCTGCAAGATGAAGGGGCTGCCTTGTAAGGCAGTACACTGCCCGTCCCTGGAGGTGTACAAGACAGGGAAGACCACTTGTCGTCAGGGCCTCTCTAGATGTCACCATGAATGGGGAAGGCTTAGGCCCTGTGACCTGTAAGGTCCCTGGGGCCTGCTTTCTGTGAGTCTATGAATAGCTTGCTTGGATGGCATTTAAAAAAAAAAATCAAGACGACCTCAACAGTGGGTGAAAGGCAACGAGGAACACCTTGGGGAGAGACCAAGAGGCTGGCCGTACCAGGACGGGCAACAGCAGCAGAATCTGGACAGCAAAGGCAGGAAGAGGGTGGTCAGGGAAGAACTCTTGCCCCCTTTAGCTGTGTGCTCAAAAGCTACATAAACAACTGGTGAGTAAACTGATTAAAAACTCAAATGGCACAAAAGCCGATGAAGTGAAAAGGGAGGGGTCCCTCACACAGTTTACCCCCAGCCCCACGCCCTTTCTGCAGAAGGAGCCACCATGCCAATGCGGTGTGTCCCTCCAGGTGTTCTTGGGCATGGATGTCCAGAAACATCCAGGGGAGGCTTTTTGGGTACTTTTTCTTCTTAAAATGGATTCAGACTGTAGTTGTTACTCTTGCCTTTTTCATTTAATACTTTCTGGAGACCTCTCTACGTCAGGACGCGTGGAACTGCCTCACTCCTTCCCAGTGCTTGGTGGTGTGCCTTGGTGTAGAGGGATACGGAAGTTACTTCCATCTTTTCCTATTACAGACTGTGCTGCTATGGACTTCAGAGTAGATGGCTTAGAGGATGGCACGTTTTAAACAAGACGGCACACCAGCTGCTGTGGAGTCAGCTCCCACTCACGGTGGTCCTGGCTGCGTCACAGCAGACCTACGCGCCGCGGTTTTTATCGGCTAAGTTTTTGGAAGTGCGTCACCAGCCCTTTTTCCTGAGGCACCTCTGGGTGGCCTCAAGCCTCCAGCCTTTCAGTTAGCAGCTGAAACAGTGACGCCATTGCCCTTGCAAAGGATACTACCATTGGCATGCCCTTTAGCTGACAGGGCTCACCGATCTGATGCTGGAAATGATCCGGTTTTCAATTTAACAGAACACTCAGCAGCCCTGGGGAATGGAGCTGTGCCCTGGGGCTCGTGGCTCCGAGACCCTGCTCTGAACAGAGGCATCGGCAACATCAAGAAGCTCACTTTGCACGTTTGGTGTGGCCAAGTGGGGCTTTTCCTTTATTGTCCAGAAGATATGGACATCCTGGAATACTTGGAAATATAACTGAAAGGAACCCTGGAGCACGATCTAGTCCAACTCCAGATCCCAGACCCTTGCCGCTATTAAAATTCCCTCCCCATCACAGCTGCCAGATTGCTGCACACGCCCCGTGAGGGGAGCTCCCTACCCCTGGAGGCACTGGGTAGCTCTGCTGACTAGAAAGGCCTTCCTTGACAAACTTCCACTACACAACAGAGAGAGATGATTCTCACCGTGGTGGTTTTAAAATATGTCCACAAACTCTTTGATATTCTTCCATTCCAAAAGCGGAGCCTAATTCCCTCCACCTGAGTTTGGGCTGGCCTAGTGAATCACTTCTAACAAACAGAATGTGGCAGAGGTGACTGGTGTTAACTTCCAAGGCCAACGCCATGAAATGCACTGG
The DNA here is from genome assembly GCF_000298275.1 of Orycteropus afer afer. Lineage (NCBI taxonomy): Eukaryota > Metazoa > Chordata > Mammalia > Tubulidentata > Orycteropodidae > Orycteropus > Orycteropus afer. The sequence goes on from NW_006921761.1 coordinate 346,899, forward strand.
TGACTGTCTTTCTCCACTTTGGATCACTCACTCTGGGGGCAGTTAGCTGTCATGCAGTGAGGACACTCAAGCAACCCCATGGAGAGGTCTAAGTGGCAAAGAACTGAGGCTTCTAGCCAACAGCCAGTGAGGACCTGACGCCTCTGCTGAATAGCCAATGAAGACCTGAGGCCTTCCGTCAACCTAGTCACGCCTTCAAATGACTACAGCCTCATCTAACATCTCGAATGCTACCTCACCAGAGCTCCTGAGCCAGAACCACCCAATTAAGCTGCTCCTGGACTCTGAGACTCTGACCCTCTGAAAGCATGGATAACACATGTTTATTGTTCTAAGTCACTAAATTTTGTGGTAATTTGTTACACAGCTATAACTCAAAAAACCAAACTCACTGCTATGGAGGCGGTCCCGACTCATAGCAACCCCTCCTTGGGTTTCCAAGGCTGTATCTCTACAGAAGTAGATTGCCCAACCTTCCTTCCAAGGAGTGGCTGGTAGGTTTGAACCGCCAGCCTTCTGGTTAGCAGTCAAGTGCCTTAGGCGCTATGCCACCATATAATGACCTGGTCTTTGGAAGCTAACCACATCATTAAGTGAGGAGTGAGTATGTTTTGCAAAACAAAAAGTCATATTCAGACTCATTTGAAATAAAGTGAGCCAGCTGCTCTAATCAGAAATTAAGGAGGTGTCGCCGTATGTGAAAACCTCCAGGGTCCTTTTATTTTCTTTCTAAATTGATCTCCACTCAGGAACTAATGGCACCTGGACAAGAGAGTACAAGCCACTTCATCTAGTTCTTTTCTAAATATTAAGCACATCCTCCCTTAGTACCTTTGTTGCTGTTGTTGTTATTTGCCGTCGAGTCGGCCCCGACTCATAGCAACCCCTCCTTGGGTTTCCGAGGCAGTATCACTACGGAAGTAGGATTGCCCAACCTTCCTTCCGAGGAGTGGCTAGGGACCCTGTTTATCAAATTGGAATGAAAAGTGAGAAATCTGGCCCGATGCCCTCAGACACTGCAGCAGCATTGTGGGGCTCAGGTTTCCAGGCCTTATCTGCTCTGAGGGGCAGGGAGGATGCCTAGTGCCCTGAGGGTCCTGGGGGGGAGTCTGTGGAGATTGAAAGGGTGAGTCAAGAGCAGCAGAGGGTCAGTGGTCGGATATGGCCTGCTTGGGACAGGAGAGAGCCTGCATGCAGGGCCCCCCATCTGTGGGGTCTACTCCCTGGGGGCAGAGGGGGTCTCTCCCGTCCATTGATCAATCCAGCCTGTCTGGGATCCAGGACACCTCAATCCCGACTCATCTCTGATACTAACTGGATCTGCTAGTGACCACGGGCAGGCCCTTCCCATCGCTGATCCTCAGTGTCCCCAGGTGTAAAGGAAGGGACAGCCTAGCTGAGTCCTCAGAGCCCTTCAGTCGGGGCAGGGCCCTGGATGCCCTTCCCGCCTTCACTGCAGTCTCGTGGCAATCCTGACACCTTCCTGCAGCAGCAGAGCTCTGCTGGGAGATCACGAGGGACTGGCTGGGTAAACAAATGGCCTTGGGGTCCTGGGTCCTGAGTCGGAGCATGAGTCGTCGTGTCACTCTGGGTAGAACTCCTCAAGTCCCTTTCTTTGGCCGTATAAGGAAGGAGGCTGGAGGCTCACTGACACAGGTTACAAGCACAGACGCTGAGGGGAAGCTCTGGCCTGCGAAGACCTCGGTGACTAACCAAGAATGAGGAATAAATCAGCTGCCACTCACCACCTCCTCTTTGTCATACACTCCAGAGCTGGGGCACCCAAGGGGAGGGCTTGCTATCCCGAGGCCTTCTGGAATGTTCTGTGAGGGGTGCAAGTGGCCTTTCCCTGAACCTGGAACCAGCAGAGCCCCTTCCCCAGAGCCCTTTGTCCCACCCCTCCCTCACTCTGCTGGGCCAGGCCCAAATCCCGACTCCCGTTGTGGAAGCGCATGCTCCCCACAGGTCCATGCCTCCTCTCTGGGCCACTGCTCTTTGCTGGGTTCCCCGGCCCTGAGGCTGTCTGCCCCCTGTCCCAGCCCTCTCCCATTAGCCAGAAGCATCTCCCCAGAGCTCAGCTCTGACTGGTGCAGACAACAGCCCACAGCCCACAGCCCACTCTCCCTACACCTGCCACTCCCAGCCCTCAGACTCCCAATTCCCTTTCCGGTTTGTCTTCCACCAGGCGCCTGGGGCTGCCACTAGTTTCTACACGGGCTCCACGGCTTTCCTGCTCCTCTTTGTTCCTGTGGTCCCTCCGTCTGGGGTGTCACAGTCTCCATCTCATGTTCTGAGATCCTGTCCACCCTGTGGGTGTGTCTCAAACTCCACCTCCTCCAAGAATCCCTCCCTGGCCCTGCTCCTGACGGAGGGCCCCGCTATCTGTGGTTTGCTCGAGCACCTTGGGTGACAGACATTTCTGCCTGCATTTCCTGCCGTCCAGTGGGAGGCCCTGGAGGCCAGAGCCCAGCCCCACAGCCCTGGTGTGCAACCAGCACTCACTAAATGTGGAGGTGAACCTCAAAAATGTCTCCTGGGGGCACTGGCCTCTTACCAGGGGGAAGGGACAGACGAGAAAGCCAACCTAAGCTCACGTGAACATCAACTGGTTTTAAGAACCAGACAAGCACAGTCCACGGACTTCAGAGTCACACCGCCCTGGGTTCAAGTTCCAGCTCTGCCATTGACTGTGTGACCCGGGCAGGTTACCTAGTCTGCCTGGCCTTCAGCCCCCTCATCTGTAAAACGAGGGTCTTCATACCCATTTACAAGGTCCTTGTGGGCATTAGAAGAGGTAACACACAGGAAGCATTGTGACTGCTCAGTAACTCCGCTCTTAGAATAATGTGTGAACTCCCTGGATCACCTTCACAGTAACTATCAAAGTTAACAACCTTATAATCGACATATTACCACCTCAGGAGCAGGGAGTCTTATTATCCCCATTTTCCAGGGAAGGAAACTGAGGCCAAAGAGGTGAATGTTCTCACACCAGAGTGTTTGGCACTGGCTCCATCTCTGGGCTCTGAGGCGACAGCAGAAGAGGGAAGGTAGGCAGCTGGTTCCTTGTTAACTGCCACCACCGTGACCTGAGGCCAGAGCTCTGGGGCAGTTCTGGCCAACATTCTGCCCCATGGGTCACATTTTAGCTGATGCTGGGAGAGTCCCTGACTCTCTGCCTGGCCAGGCCCAGAGTCAAATGAGTAGCCAATCCCAGGGTTAGGCCCAAGGCCGTAGCTACGTCTGTGCCTTTGTCCATCTGTTCCACCCGCCCTGCCTTCAATAAAAGGGGAGGGGATGAGGGGTCTGGGGGTGGGTGGCGCCTTCTCAGAAAGTCAGAACTGGAAGAGCTGTCCTGAAGATAAATGACTGAACCACAGAAGTCACAGAGAAATCATGACTCCATAAGGATAAGGACAAGCTAGAATTTTCTCAGAGAATTTACACTGGATAGAGGGGACTCAAAGGCTCGTCAAATGGGGTGGGAATAGCAGGCTGTGAATGAGAAGATGTCAATGGTTTCTGAGATCTGTGCCTAGGTGTGTCTTGTGGGCAGCAGAAGGAAGAACTAAGCCCATCAAACAAGACTTACAGGGAGCTGATTTCTACTTAATACAAGGAAGGATATTCTCATAGTTGGCACTGTCCCAGAATAGGGGGTGATCTTGGTGAGGAGTGAGCCCCCATCGTTGGGTGTGAACAAGCAGAAGCTGGAAGAACACTTGGTGGGAAGGATGAAGAAAGAGCTGAGCATGGTGCAGACGTGCAGACTGACCAATCTTTGAGATCCCTTAAAGGTGGGCTCCTGGGGGTCCACAACCAGTATCACTGATCTGTCTGGCAGCATGCAGGAAAAGCAGAGCATGACAAGCTTTGGACGTCAAAGACCCAAGGAGGCTCCTCCCCGTCCTACCTGGTTATCAATTTTTAGCTCCACTAGAGAAGTGTTGTGTGGCAGGGCTTCTACCAGTCTCAGGATCCCAGCTCCAGAAATGAAGTTGGACTCCACGTTCAGTGTCTTCAACACCTTGTTCACTTTGAGCATGTCAGCAAGGGCCTGGAACCAGGGAAAGAATGAGTGCTGGGGTCACGTGGAGCAAGGCTGGAACCCCTTCTGGGTCGATTCTAAAATACTGAGAGGGCCTGTGTGGTAGTTGAGGTTAGGTGTCAAGTTGGCTGGGCCTGCTTATGAGGGGCTGGGCAGCTGAATGTAGTGATTCCCCATGATGAGCCTGGTAATCATCTCCATGATGCGATCTATTGGAGCAGCTGAGTAGCTGCCTTAGGGTGTCTATAAGAAGCAGCTTTGAGAAAGGTCTCTAGTTTTTTGGCACATCCGGATCTTGCATTTGGCCGAGTCTTCGTCTCAGTGGCCTGCCATGTTGTCTGCCAATCTTGGACTGTTTCTGGACTTGAACTAATGGTCTACTGTGTCCCTTGGTATCTTGGGACTGTGCCATTTCCCTTGTCCACCTTGGGCAGCCTTAGTGGCTGGCAGCTGCCTGAGTTAAGAGAAACCTTAACTGGGCCAGGAGTAAGAGGCAGAGCTGAAGCCCAAGGTTTGAGGGGTCTTCACCAATTCCCTAGAGCTCACACTTTGCACTTGGGCTGGTAGCTTCCTAAACTGTAAGAGAGTAAACCTGTTTGTTAGAGCCATCCATCTGTGGTGGTTCTGTTCTAGTAGCCCCAGAGAACCCAAACAGCCTCGCAGGAGAGAGGTCCTCATCTACTCAACGCTGGCCGTCACTCCAGCACAACTCCGTCTCTCCTTCCTCGACCTGCCGTGGCTCCTGGATAACGCCGCGCTCCCTAGCGCGCTCCTCAGGCTGCACTCAAAGCCTTCTGTGCCTGGTCTAGGGCCCTGTGCAGCTGCGCCCGCCGCTCCCTGATGGTGGGGCGATGCGTGGCTCCCCGGGTCTGCCCAGTGCCATCCTGCTGCCCCACCTCTGCTGATCCTGTCACTGGATTTGGACGCCCTCTCCTTTCTGTCTCCTTCAAACCCTCCTCATCCTGCAAGGCCACTTTCAAATGCCCCTGTCTCTCAGAGACTTTGCTGATGTCTCCAGCTGTCCTCCTGAGCCCCAGAGAATGTATCTGTAACCTCCCTCCTGGAACTCTCATTCCACTGTGTTAAGAGTTGTTTCCATACTGGTGCTCTCTCTGCCATTACACTATTCGCTCATGGGAGGCTGAAAATGTATCTCTTTTTTCCTGTGTTGCCCTCAAGGCCCACACAGTGCCAGCACACAGTAGGTCTCCAGTCAATAGTCATTGAGTGACTTACGGAGTCCCAATACCCGCCATATACTGTCCACTTCCCTCTTCTGTTTCCCCGTTGAAATCCCATGGATCATTTTCTTCATCTGAGCAGAAGAGGAAGGGGGAAGTGGGTCTGGGAAACAGCCCCCCGTTTTTGTTTTCCTAATGGGCAGGGGAACAGGGCTATGTGTCGGGGGGACAGCTCAGGTTCCCTGCACATTTCAGGGGAATCCAGCCAGGGAGTGTCGATGACAATCAGAGCATTGGAAGGAACGAGGTGACGAAGTGACGAGCAGCGAAGCCACAGGATGGACACGTCAGAGGGGCCTGTTTGTCTGAGGGGACACTTGGAGCCTGGAAGTCCCACCCCACTCTCCCTGCTTGCTGAAACCCCCCCTTGAGGTTCAGATCAAAGCCACCTCCCCAGGAGCTTTCCTTGTTGAAGTCGCCACTCCTTCCTCAAACCAAAAAACCAAACCCACTGCCCTGCAGTTGATTCTCCTAAGTCACTGAGTCCAGGATGGCATGCCAGCTCTCTGTGAGATCATGTGTCTCCCTGAGCAGACTGGTCACCCTTCCCCCAAGGGAGGGGACCTAGTCTGTGTCCTCTCTGTGCCCTTCACATCCTTCCCTCCCCCAACCAGGAAATGCTTAGCCTGCACTCACAATCGCTATATTTAACAACCAGTAGGTAAGTGTACAATGAGCCCTGGTGACGCAGTGGTTAAGTGCTCATCTGCTAACCAAAACTTTGGAAGTTTAAACCACCAGCCACTCGGAAAAGAGGTGTCAGTCTGCTTCTATAAAGATTTGCAGCTTTGGAAAGCCTATGGGGCAGTTCTACTCTGTCCTCTAGGGGCGCTGTGAGTTGGAATTGACTATGCCGAGGGTTTGATTGTGTTTGGTTTAGGCAAGTGCACTAGGCCAGTCAGAGGGACATGCTGGTGGCTGAGCAGGGTCCTTGAGGCCCCTGCCTTGCCAGATGTTAAGTTTTTGGTTATTAGTCATGGTAAGGAACTAGAGTTTAGGAGAGGAGCTGCGGCAGGCAGTGGGGGGCACTTGCAGAACGTTGACACATTTCAGTACTTGACTGTGGATACATGGGTGTGAGCGGGCTGATGTCAGCTGTTAGCCTGGCACAGGAGCAGTGCCCAATAACATTCATGGGGTGGAACTGAGACCAGCATGGATGTGCTTGGATTCCAATCAGTGGATAGCAGCAGACAGCGCCTGTAACTTTGCAGTAGTGTCTCCAGGGGAAACTCAGCGTCCATTGGTGAGCTCCTGCAGTCAGGGGTCGTCTGGCCAGGGGTTTCCCACTGGGGCTCCCAAGGCAGCAAAGGGAGACTGTGAGCTATTTATCGATTTCAAAACTATTGAAGACAATTGTCCTACTTATTTTAAAAATTAGGAAGAACTGACTCCTTCTTACAACCTTATTACAACCCCCCGTTAGCTGATTCCTGCACTTCTAACCTGCTCTTAGTGTTACAGTCATCACACTGTAAAATGGGCTGTCACCTCTGTAAGGCCAGGGGTTCACAGTCATAGTCCCAGAGCCGAATTCAGTTCTGGGTACAGAGAGTCTCTTACACATGTAGTGAGTATTTTTTGAGAATTCCTGGCTACTTTATAATATATACAATTTAATTTCAACACAACAACTTTTAGGATGTGGGGAAAAAATAAAATAAAATTGGCCATGGGACCACTGATGAAGACCTGGCCTTCAAGCCGGAGAGCTGCAGCCCGGCAGTCCCTGCTGGGATGCACTGAGTGGACAGTGACCTGGTTTTAGTGTTCACACCGCTTGCATTTGAATCGCAGCTCTACCTGCTGTGGACTTTGGGCCAAGTAAGTTACCTGACCTCTCTGAACCTCAAGATCTCCACCTGCACTTCTGTGATCAGGGGACGGTCATGAGGGTGAACTGGGCCAATGCACTGAGCCTGGGTGAGGGCCCTCCTGTCTGTGCCCCCTTTCCTGGCTCTTAGCCCAATGCCTTCTCACCACACCGTGCAGGAGTTCTTCATCCACGGGGTACACCAGTCAGGAGGCCAGTGTGAGCCCTGGTGTTCCTATGCCCCCAACCTCAATGCAGCGGAACAGAAAGGTACGTACAAATGCCACGGGGTCATTGCTCCGCGTCCCAACAATGCTGAACTTCTTCACATATGAGTTGTCTTTCAGGGCTTCTGCGTACGCCTTGAGGGTGGGTATGGGGATATTCTGCAGAGAGAAAGGCCCGCAGTGACTGGAAGCCCCCGACCTGGGGCAGCTGCGCTTCACGGATTCCTGGCCAAATCTTGACCAAAAGGCTGAGTGGCCAAGGGTTTCAGCTGGGCCTGCTCCCTGGCTTTGCCCTAGAACTTCTGCTAAACAGATAACTCTCCCTGAACATTTCAAATAAGACCTGCCACTCCTCTGCATGTGGAGCCCAGAGGAGGAGAAACACTGAAGGCAGGGGGCTCAGAGGGGCGTTGTCAGGACGGGGGCCTGGGGGTTGGCCTGTGCCCTGGCTGTGTTTCTGACTTGCTGGCTGACTCTTTCCCTCTCTTGCCCTATTTCTGGAAAACATGCTGGAGGGGTTGCGTGAGATGACTGCTAAGAGATGTCTGTTCCAGGGGCTCGCAGCCCAGGGTGTACCTCAGAGGCTCCTGGGAACTTTTCCACAACGCTGATGCCTGGAGCCTGCCCAGAGCAATGAAATCAGAATCTCTGAGAGTGGGCTGGGCATTGGTATGTTTAAAAATTTCCCACACGGTTCCAGGGAGGCACTCACCACCAGCCACACAATTCTGAATTGTGCCAGCCTCCCACTGGCCACATGGCAGACAACTGAGGCACCTGAGAGAGACCCTGGCTGTGTTTTCACCCGTCTCTCATTTCGGGGTGTCATTTTAGCTTCCTCTGGGAGCGGAGCATGGAGAAGAACACAGGGTGCAGGTTTCCTATCTGACTGTACTGTGGGGCTGGCAGCCACTTAAAGGAAAATGGAGAAGAAAGGAAAGAGGAGGGGCTGGGGGCCCAGGTTCTTATCTTACCCCCGCCCCTCCCAGAACTAATCCCACAGGCCTGGGAGCAGAGCAGGTGGGAGGGCAGCTGTGCTTGCTTCTGAATTCCTCCTGCAGCCTGTCCAGGGTGGGAGTGCCCGTCCATCTGTCCTGCCTCTGTCCCTGGTGGCCACATGGGGAGATGTACAGAGAAATACAGGCAGAGAACTTGGAAAAGCACTTTGGCCACTTGGACCAATGGGTCCCTCCTGGGCTGCAGAGTGAGGTTGACTAGGAACATGATACAGCAGCGGTGATGGTTCAGGGGGGCAGGTTTCACAGGGAGCCTCCACTTAAGGCTTGAGCTCCCCCACTGCTGCTGAGTCTGGTGGGCGCTAGGATGCCCGAGCTTCAGACCCTGGTGCAGCATGCCTGTCTCCCTCACGGTTGCATCTCAGAGAACCTCAAGGTTTTGAGCATGGAGGGTTTCAGAGCAGAGCCACGTTGGCGCACGGTGAACACCTGAGCCTGATGTTCGTCTGCACTGTCCACCCTTCTCAAACACCCCCACTGGCAAGGCTCTGCCCATAGTCCCTATCCAGAAACACCCCGAGCCTGCACAGAACTCAGTCCACCGTGCCTGGCCAAGCCGGGTCCATGTGTATCTGACTGGTGTGGGGCATGGACACGGCTTTCCCATGAAGTGAAATCAAAGGACTTACCCGGATGTTATTGAGGTTAACCTCTCCCAGCTCTGGGTCATTGTTCTTTATCCGCTCCAGTGTTTCTTCCACGTCGGTTGCATTTGGTTCTTCGTCGGGCACAGGCTTGTATTGTGTCGGTTTGATCACACCTAGACAGAGCGACTGATGAATGGCAGGGAGCTCACATAAACATAAGGACGCCAAAAGGACAGAAGGACGCTGAAAGCACACAAGGACGCTGAAAGGAAGCACCAGCAGAGCGCAGGGACAAGCGACAGCTGTGCATCTCAGGGGCAGCCAGGAGAGGGGAGACTGTGGAAAGAGCACTGCTCAGGGGGCCAGGAGGCCTGGGCTGCACTTGGACCATGTCCTGCAACGGCCTAAGCTTTCTGACCCTTAGTGTTGCTGTCTGTAAAGTGAGGACACCCGTTCTATTGTGCTCATTAGCTCAGTGGGCTCTTGCAGGGATAACCCCAAGCCTGCTCCAGAAGGGAGGGGTCATTGTTCCTGTGGCACGCCCCATTCCTCTTAGGGGCCCACACCCCAGCCTGGGAGCAGTGCAGGGGGGTAATGAAAACGATGCCATACTGGCACAGGAAAGAACAACGGACCCATGGAGCAGAAGGGACACCTAGAAACAGTGGGTACGCAGAAAATGATGATAAAGGGGCGGCCCCAGAACAGCGGGGAAAGGATGAACTATTCAGAAACCGGGGCCGGGACACGTGACCAGCCATTGAAAAATGAACATTCGTGTTTATCTATAGAAGGAAATTTTCTTTGCTGGTTACCAGGGGTGGGAGGGGAGGGGAGGGAACGCTGTTAGATAGATAGAGGTAAGTATTGATTTGGGTGAAGAGAAGGGCAATGTACAAAATGTGAGTGACCAATATGGCAGCATTGAGGATGAGAAAGACATAGAGAGTTACATGGGAGGTACAGACAACAAATATGAACCCTTTTGCACATACAGTACTGTGTTGTCAGTGAAGGCAAACATGGGTATATGGGTGGATAGATGGGTGGACAGGCTGAACGATTAGGTATGTCTATGAAATGGGGAGTGTATCCAAGAACATATATAGGGTTGGCAGACAATGGTCCTATAAGTTTATGTGAATGATCAGAATTCCCAGGTGTATAGTAGAGCTGACAAGGGGCAAGGTTGTGGTCACTGCTTGGTCACAGCCAGCTACCCAGAGAGACAGAGCAGTTGAACCTGCGGGCTTGGGACCATAGTCACAGGGGACATCAAGCTCAATTGGCATAACATACTATACAAAACATTGTTCCACCTCCTACTTTGGCGAGTAGCAACTGGGATCTTAAAAGCTAGCAAGCTGCCATCTAGATGCAATGATGGGTCTCTCCTCGTCCAGAGCAAAGAAGAATGAAGAAAACCAAAAATTCATGGAAACAATTAGTCCTAGCGACTGGTACACCATCTGATCTGCAGCCTATATGACTATGAGACCAGAAGACCTAGATGGTGCCCAGCTACCACTGTCATCCACTTGCAAGGGGATCTATGTAGGAAATCCTTGATAGAGAGGGAGAACAATGTGGAACAAAACTCAAAATCATTTGGAGGAAAAAAAAAAAAAGTAGGAGGGGACCAGGTTTGCTGGTCCGATAGAGTCTGGTGGAACCATTGAGACTATGGCCCCTAGCTGCCCTTCAGGTCTGAAATTGAACCCACACCTGTGGTTTCCAGCCAAACAAAAGACAGGCATATGAGTTGAACATTTACCTCAAGTAGATACTCTCCTTGGAGAGAACAATCCTGGGAGAAAGAAGGGCTGCTTATGCACAGGGAGACAGCTCAGGGGGCAGGAGTGTATGGAGGGATGGACACTGGGAAGAGGTAACTATGGGGAGGAAGTGGGAGGGAGCTGTTGTATTGTGGTAAACTGTGGTCAGTGTCATGAGACAAAGTATATGCGAACCACTGTATGGAAAGTGAATTTGCTCTGTAAACCTTCACCCAAATCACAATAAAAAAGAAAAGAAAATGAACGTTCGATTCCATCTCACACCACACACATGCATGAACTTCAGGTGGGACAGCAAGTCGAATAAGAAAAGCAAGCCTCTAATACGTCTAGAGTGCTAGTAGCATAGTCTAGTAGCATAGTTTGGGAGCTCTGGTAGCATAGTGCCTAAGGCACTTGACTGCTAACCAGAAGGCTGGTGGTTCAAATCCACCAGCCACTCCTCAGAAGGAAGATGGGGCAATCTACTTCCATAGTGATACTGCTTCGGAAACCCAAGGAGGGGTCGCTGTGAGTCGGGTCTGACTCCATGGCATATAACAACAACAACAATACGTAGGAGAAAACGTAGGAAATCTTTTTCTGATACTGGGAGGGGAAATGTCTTTGTAAACAAGATACAGATCCCAGGAGTCTGTGAAAAAGAAAAAAAATGACAGACCTGGCTACAAAAAAATGGAAAACTTCTGCAAGCAGCCAGCACATCAGTGAGCAGAGGAAAACAAGAAGGGTGAGGGCCCCTCCCTTCCAAGGTGTCACCCTTCCCTGAGTGACCTAGGGGCGGGCAGACGCGAGGCTGGCGGGGCCCAGTACTCACTGTTGAGTCCCTCCTTGTTGACGATGGCGCTGCTGCCCAAGGCCTGGTAGTACTGCTGGTTGCTCATGAGGGTGTGCATGCCCAGAATAGCTGTGGGGACACGGAAGGGCCCGTGACACCCTCCCTCGGACAGGAACGTCTCCTGGGGACAGATGCCCCACACCCCAGGGGTTTTGCTTCCAGAAATGGCAAGGAACGTTTTCAGGAAAACTTCGCTGTTGTGCATTGTTAGTACTCTCACCTCTCTCACTGACCCTCAGTCCCTGTCCCTCGCCTAGGCCTCTCTAGTCCCCACCCTCAGACTTGTAGCTCTCCTCCCTGCCCCCGTGTCCTCCAGGCACTTCCCACCTAACTGGGCCAAAACAGTCATCAACTTTGCCAGCAACGGCCTCTTCCTTTGGATCACGTTCCATCTTGTCACCCTGTCTGTCCCTCGGGTAAAACCTCAGTCACATGGCATCCCCCACCCAAGCCCTCACTTTCCTAACAGGGCCTTCGACCTCTCCAGAGTCACTCAGATCAGTTCCGCCACCCATCCCACGCCCTCTGTCCTGGCGCAGGCACCATCATTTCAGAGCTGCATGGTCACCGGTGTCCTGGCCTCAGCCTCTTCTTCCCCCTCCCCACCAGCGTTTGGCAAAGAGCACCCAGAGAGATCTTTCTGGAAATGCAGATCCCATCACTTCTCTCCGTGCTCAGTCATTCTCACTCATTCGCTTGTTCTACGTTGACAGAGTGCCCACATTGTGTGCTCGGCTCTGGGGGACAATGGACAAGGGAGACCTTAAGCAAGTAACCATTCAGTTCAAAATATAAGCACAGGGTGTGCCGAGTGCCGCAGAGGGCAAGTTGGTGCATTCTGAGTGGATACAGCAGAGGGACTTGGGACGGGAAGGACGAGTGAGTGTTGGCCAAGTTAAGAGAACATCAGTATCGGTTGCCCGCAAGTCAATTCTAAGTCATGGTGACCCCGTAGGTGTCAGAACTGAACTGTGCCCGTGGGTTTTCTTGTTTATTGATTTTTTGTTGTTGTTGGGAATACCCAAAGCAGAACATACACCAATTCAACAATTTTTACAATGTGGTATGACTCAGTGACTGCCGACCATCAACTTGTACAACCATCTCACCCTCCTTTACCAAAGTGTTTCTCCCCCATTCACATACACTCACTGCCCTCTAAGGTTCCTGTCTGATCTTTCAAGTTACTGCTGTCGGAAGGAAGATGGGGCAATCTACTTCCGTAGTGATCTTGTCTCGGAAACCCAAGGAGGGGTCACTATGAGTCGGGTCTGACTCGACGGCAGTGAGTTTGTTTTTTTGGATTTAGACAGTTCTTACAAATGCACAAGGCAGAGATTCTTTGCTAGTTAAACTAACCTGTGTGGTTCTGAGACTTTAGGGGATATTTTGGGTTTAAGGTGTAAAGATTATTTGCTCCATAGGGTTCTTGATGGCTGAAACAGGTAGAAGGAGAGATGAAGCTGGAAATGTGGTAACAACAGTGATCACCCCCTCCCTACTCTGCCCCACTGAGGTCTTGCGTGGTCCAGGGAATATGCTGCACATCAGCTATTTTCAATTTGGCTGCACAGTGGAATCACTTGGAAACCTTTTGAAGCTCCAGATGTCCAGGCCTACTTCACATCAGTTAAATCAGAAGCTCCAAGATTGGCGCCCAGGCACCTGCATTGTTTTAAAGCTCTCGGGTGGTTTCACCGTACAGTTGGGAACCAGTGTCTTACATTGCCATTTTCAACTCTCCCAACAATCCTCTAGATGGATTTTATGCAAGAAGGCCAGGTGGGACTCTACGGGGTCTCTTAGGTTGAGGTAAGGAGTTCAGATGTTTTTTTTTTTTTTTTTAAGTTCAACCTGGGAAGCCACCCAACACTTGAGCAGGGAGAGAGAGGGTCTGAGAACATTACTCTGGCTGTGTGTGGGCATCCATGAGACAGGTCAGTGGCCTCTGATGGCCAAGCTCAAACTCCAGAGCCTGGCTCCCAGAGTCCCCATGGGCTGGTGCTGCCTCGACAGCCAACCTGGCCTTGTGCCCACCCCCCACCCCCCGTCCCAGCTGCATCAGTGCTTCTACCAGTGCTGGCCTCTCTGCTGCCAATTCCCTCCCCACTTGCGGTGCCCACTGCTGGGACGGTCTGCATCGGGTTGGCCCTCGGGGGCATTGGCGTTAGTGGTAGAACTCTTGTCTTTCACGTGGGAGTTCTGGATTCCATTTCCAGCCAACGAACCTATGCACAGCCCCACCCGTGGTGGTGCAGTGAGGTTGCGTGTCCTATGACCCTGAGCAGGACCCAGCGGGGCTTCCAGACTAAGGCAGATGGGGCAGAAAGGCCTGGTGACCCACTTCCAGAAATCGGTCGGTGAAAACCCTGGGGCCCGCAGCATTCCATCACGCCGGGGTTGCCACGCGTTGGAGCTGAGTCCATGGCAGCTAATAACAGGATTGCCTGGAGTCAGCAAATGAAAATACAGGATGCCCAGTGGGACTTGAATTTCAGGTAAACAACTGCTACTTTCTGAGTACGGGTATGTCCCAAATATCGAGTGGGATATATTTACACTAAAATTTATTTATCGTTTATCTGAAATTCAAATTCACTCGAATATCCTGTATTTAATGTAACAGGCCTACTTCTATCCTCCAAGATTTTGAGTAACTCTTCCTCGTCCAGGGAGTCTTCCTGGATCTCCCACAACACCTGGTTTACTACAGCACATAGTCTACAGGGGTTAGAGGTCATCTGGACAGGCATCTGCTGCCTCTACTGATCCTAGTGTCTGGAGATCAAGGAGGAGTAGCATCTCCATGTCATCTACCTCTCTTACAACACAGTCGGTATTTGGTAAATATTTGCTGGTGAGTTTTTAACCTCCAAGCCATTTCATTAGATATGGCTTCCAGTCAGGGAAATCACATGAGGGCCTTTGACGGGGAGTCAGGTGAATCCAAGTTCCAGTCCCGAGTATGCCCGACACCAGTGTGACCTTGGGCAAAGACTTCTCCTCTCCAGGTAGCTCTTTTGTACAATGTGCCTCTTTGGTTCAATGAAGGTGTTAGAACACACCTGTGGTTCTTAACCATGGCTGCCCCTGGGGAGCTGTAAACATCGGTGCCCTGGCTCCATCCAGGACCAACCAGTCAGAACCTCTGAGATACTATTTTTAATCTCCTTGGGTGATTTTGCTGCTTAGTGGGAGTGGAGAACCACAAGATGGATGATCAAAAAGTCCCTTCTGTTTCTCACATTCTAAGAGTCTTCTGCTAAAATTAGACTTGCCTGCTCATCACCAAGTGGAACTGGTTCGGAGAAAGACACTTGCATTATTCTGAGCTCTCTGGGGTTTAACGGAGGCTGCAGCTACGTGGGCAATCAGAGTGGAGGCCTGAGTCAGCTGCAGGTGGATGACATCACTGTGAGTCACCTCCTGGAGCCGACTCTTCCAGCTCCCACAGAGGGGGTGGTTCTGGGCTGCAGCTTGATTTCCAAGGGGCACAAGGTTGGGAAGGGTTGCTGGGAATCCTGTGAAGATCAACCTCCTATGGCTTGCTGGTCTTGCCGTCTGTATAAAGATGCAGAAGATGGAAGATGACTTGGTGCTCAGATGCCAGCTTCCTGGAATGCTCCAGAAAGTAGAGCAGAGCCAAGGAGGCCACAGGAAACCGCCAGGGGGCAGAGAGGAAGGAGACGTGGGCTTCCGTCTGGGCCTTGGTATGAGTTTTCTGGATAATCCTGTACAAGTCACCTCCGCTTTATGGGCCTCGGTTTTCTCACATGGATAGTGGAGTGGTTTGAACACAGACCTCTTACATTCTCATAGAAATCAGCTACACAGCAATTGCTCATGTTTGATTTTCTCCAAGAGCATCCAGGGCAGGTGTTGATGACCTTGGCTTGCTCAGCACGCTCAAGAGGGAAATGGTCAGCCTGAGACCAGTGAGGACTCTCGTGGCTTCTCAGTTAGCTTTCTCACCCTTGGTCCACACAGCAGGTCACCAGCAGTTCTAAAATTCTAACACTACTTCCCCTTGAGTTTGGAATTCTGAAGACAGATAAGAGATTTTCTAGGAGGGAATATATGTCAACCGCAGGCCCAAGAAGAAAGAAAACCCTTTTCAGCTCAGAGGAAATTAGGGTTGAAGGAAGGAGGGAAAGAAGGAACGAAAGTGGGGGCCAAGCTAGATTTCCATCGGGGAGCCAGCGCCTGGCAGGGGAAGCCAGGACACTACCTTTGGCCAGGCCGGGCCTCGATCGTGACTGTCCCTCACTTGGCTTTGCACACCTGCGCCAGCAGGGCCGTGACAGGAGAAAACAGCACATCAACGCGGCCCACTGCCCCACTCCTTGTCGATCCTGGCAAGGCTAGATTTAGCACCAGTGAACTTGATTAAAAAAATTTTTAAAGTCTAGATCCTCCCCAAAACTCAAAAAGGGCTATTTTTGAGTTCCGAAAAAGAACATTGTGTTCTCCTTCCTGTCTCTGCCTTGGCAGGGCTCGCGGGGTTCATAATCCCATTTAGGGGGCAGAGGTTACGGGCGCTCATCTCCAGCTTCTCCAGCTGCCACTGGCCTGGACTGGCCGGGCAGGTGGCGGGCAGGCAGGGCTTTTTCCTGCATGCCAGGGAAGGTGGGAGGAGCTGGCTGGCCCAGGACTTGAGTGCAGCTGACCGCTCCTGGATACGCCACGCCCTGACCCTGGAAGAACCCCAGGACAGCTGCCGAAGAAGAACTTGAGGGGACACCAGGAGCCAGAGGGCGGCCTCAGGTGGCTGCAAGCTGGGGGCGTCGACTGCCCTTTGGGAGGGCCCAGGGGTGGACTCTTCTGGACAACAACCCTCTTCCCCCATTCCCTTTTTGGACCCTTGCCCCACCTTCTGGTCCCTAGAGATAAGCCAGGATCACATCCCTGGGTGAGGAGAGGAGGCACAGAGAATTCCGAGTCCTTGCAGCTGCCACCCAGGGGCCCCCAAGGCTACAACCCAAGGCCACAGGCCAGGAACGTGGTGCTGCCTGGCTCTTGTGCACTCTGCCAGCAACTTGTGGAGACGTTCCTTATGTTGGAATTTACCAGTTTCTTGTCTGTCCTCCCCATCAAATCCTGGGCTCCTGGGGTCAGGGCTGGATCTTTCCATCCCAGTACATAGTAGGAGTGCCATCATGTATGGTAAATGAATGTGTGCAAGTGGGTGTGATGCACAAACAAGACAGCCAACGGACAAACGGGAAGTCACAGGCCTGTGTCCACACTTGCCCCTGGGTGTCCACCTCAGTGTTCCCACCATGGCCACACACCAAGCCCACAGAGCAAGCTGCTCAAAGGGGCTGGCCCCCTCCCCAGCTTGAGCCTGGGTGCCTGTGGTTTCCTTTCCCAAGATCAGTGTCTGAATACCCAATAAGCAAGTAAGCACGGGCTTAGTTGTGTTTACTTACTAATCTGTAGTGAAGTTTCACATTTTTTACTGCATCAAAGATTCTGCTTTGGGTATGGCTGGCCTCGCTCCCAGCCCCACAGACCCCTACTATAGAATCAAAGCCTCTTTTCAATTTACAATCCTTGACAGGGTAGACTATGCAGTAAATAAGGTAAGCCCAGGCTCCCTTGTGCTTACTTACTAATCTTCAGTGAACACTTTCACTCTGATGTGGTGAAGCCCACGTGAAATTGTTCACCACAGGGTTGTAAGTAAGCACAAGGAAGCCTGTGCTTGTCTTATTGGCACCCTGCCCCTGACTGGCTGTTTCTCCCCACACTTGCTCTGGTTGACCTCTACTTCTCCTCGTGGTGGTGAAGTTTGTGGGTCAACTTGGCTGGGCCTGAGTGGCTGGGCAGCTGGATGTAGTGTTCCCCATGAGACTGGTAATCAACTCCACGGTGGAATCGACTGTGAGCAGCTGAGTAGCTACCTTTGGGTATGTCGTGGGCTTCCTGTATGTAAGAAACAGCTTTATGACACCTTGAACCCTGTATGTAGCCATGTCATTCAGCAGCCTGCTATGCTCTGCTGACCTTGAGACTTTCAATGGATTGAATTCATGGCCTGCCGTGTGGTTTGGTAACATCAGGACTGTGCCATTTTATTCGTCAACCTTGGGCTTGTCAGCCTCAGCAGCCAGTAGCTGCCTGAGTGAAGAGATGCCTCTAGCTCCAGTGGGCCAGGAGCAGGCAGAGCTGAAGCCCAAGGTTGAGGGGCTTTCACCCAGCCCCTAGAGCCTGGCACTTTGAACTTGGACTTAAAGCCTCCAAATTGTAAGAATAAACTCCTGTTCGTTAAGGCCGTCCCATTTGTGGTCTATCCCTGTCAGAGCGGCACCAGGGAACCAAAGCACTTCTCTAGCTTCAGCCCCCACATTGTTCTCTCATCCCCCCAACCCCAGCACACAAGCCGAAGCCCCACTTGGACCTCTCCTTTTCACGTATGACGCTTATCCTCGTTTGTCATTTAACAGTAGCCTGGTTGTCTGTTTGGCTCTGGAGGGCAGGAACTATGCTGTTTGTTGACCGTTCCTTCTCAGAGCCCAGTCCAGAGCCTGGCACACAGGAAGAACCATGATATACTCTGCTGAACGTGCGAAGCAATGGACAAGCCAGGAAGGAAGGCAGGCGAGGGAAGGCCACAGCGTGGTGGATAAGTCATCTGACTGCTAACCAGAAGGCTGGCAGTTCACACCCACCAGCTGCTTCACAGAAGGAAGATGGAACAATCGATTTCCATCCACATTTACCTAGAGCCTGGCCCTTTGACCCCCTTGGAGACCCAATGGGGGTCGCTAGGAGTCGGAATCAACTCAATGGCAGTGAGCTTGGTTTTTTTTCTGATTTGGGGGCTGAGTTGGGCAGAGACCAGAGATGACTCGGCAGCTGCATCCTCCTGTCCCTCCTTCTCTTCCCTTAACGCGTTACCCGCTCAGAGCCCCTGGGGCAGCCCCAGTCCCCACCGGCTGCTCACTGGTGGGCTTGCCACACCCAGCAATTCCTGCCTCCGGCTCCCGCAGGTGTTTGGAATGAACTCGGAGAGCAGCTCTTACAGGCTCCCAGGTCTGTTTCTGTTCCCGCAGCAGGCAGGTCAGAAAGCCCGGTGTCCTCTCGGCCTCTGGCCCACCACCAGGAGCAGCTGGTCTCTCTGTAGACTGCATCTCAGACGTCCTGCCTGGGCCCTCAGCCTCCCTCCCCGGCCCGCCTCCTACCCCCTGCATCCCCTACCCTCCAGAGCTCCACTGTCTTTCTTCCCAAACCACACCTTCACCGGCCCCTCCACATACTCCCTGGCCCCAGGTTTCAGCAACTTTGCTTGATGTGGAGCTATTCCTAATGTGGCCTATTTTTCCCTCCAGCCGATTTCTCCTGACTTCACCAGGAACCCTCTCTGTCCACCTTTTGGACTCCTGTCCATCTCCAACCTGGAGGGCTCTGTTCAGGTTACACTAGGCAGTGACACTGGGAATCTGCCCTAGGATGACACTATCTGGATTCATACCCCTTGAGCAAGTTCTCGAACCTCATGAAACCAGAAACCAAACTAGTTGCCATCAAGTCGACTCCAACTTGGGATGACCCAAGGTGTGTCAGTAGAAGTACGCTCTGTAATGTTTTCAATGGCCGTGACCTCTCAGCAGTAGGACACCCGGACTCTGTTCTGAGGCACCCCTGGGTGTATTTGAACCTCCAACCTTTAGGTTAGTGGTCCCCCAGGGACTCCTGTTCACCCTCACAGTGCCTGGCTTCTCCACCCATAAAATGGGGACAATGATAAAACCTGTTTTATAGGACTGTTGTGGGTGATAGCAAGAAAAGCAGAAAGGTATTTAAGGCCACTCACTTAGCTCTTGGGACATTGTTGCTGGTCAACAAACGTTCAATCCCTCCTTCCCCAGAGACACTGCCACCTTTGAAATGGCTGATAGAAAGTGACAGGCACCCGAGGTTAGCCAGTTGACACCGCTGCAGCCTGACAGCTACCCCTCTCCTTTCCAGACATCGGAGGGGTATGGTACCATGAACAGATTCTTATCATTAGCCATGCCAACAAAAATGAAGAGAAAGAGGTTCAAGATAGCAAGACAGAAACTTAGCACGCCCTGTTTCGGCACAGGGACTGGCAGGAACTGGTGGCTCTGACACTGGGATCATTTGATAGTCCCTCTGAGCCCCCTAATGAGGGATGACGCCATGCAGGGTCATCGGAGGAGAAAGTCTGGGATGAAAACAGCTCCAGGGTGAGTCAGCGCTGAGATGCTGCACAAAGGCACCACCACCCACTGCTTGCAGCACGGAGTAAGCTGGGGCCCAGGGGCCTCCTCACCTCGGGGAAGCAGTTCCCTTGAGATACAAGTGCACGATGTGGGGTCTGATGGGACCCCACGTGCGTGGCTTCTGAGGAAGCGAATCCTTGACTGCAAGGCAAAGGTTCCCCGAGCCTGGTGTTCTGCTTCCATCTGGGGGACAAACTTGCTGCTTCTGTATTTGCCCTGAAAATAAAAACCAGTCTCTCTCCGCCCTGTCACCCTTCAAGCCACTGCCCTTTGTCCTTCCCCGAATTTTCTGTTCAGAGGAAAGAGCTGTCTGGATGCAGGGTCTACACACTTGGTCTCCCCCATGCACTCCTTGGGGCCCTGTTTCCTGGCTTTGGTCACCTCTGCCCAGGCTCATCCCTCACACAGTCGAGTCTCCTCAGTGCCCCCCACCTCTGGCAATGATCACAGCTGAGAGGATGTGTATATGATGAGGGACAAGACAGCTGCAGCCTAGTCCCGAGGCCTGGTGGCCCCTGTCGGCTCTGGCCTTGGCTGTGTATCTCGCCGTCCCCTCCACCATCCCTGCACCCCACTCTGTCCCCTTGGCTCTTGCCCTGGGTTTTGCGCATCTGGATCTGGCCTTTGGCTCTGAGCCCTTTGGTGGTAACTGGATCCACATTGGCTTGACCCCATTTCCATGACTCTCCTCCCAAAAAACTTCCACCTGGCCCACATACTTGTAGCCCAGAGCCCCAGGCTCTCGCCTCTGCCAGGCTCAGAGCTTGACAATGCTAATGGTGCCCACATTTCTACACCCAGTATGGACTCCTTGCAGAACTCCAGACCTCCGTGTACAACTCTCTCCACCTGAGGGACCTATAGGCACCTTGAACTCCACTGGCCCACTGATGTCAGCATTTCCCTCATCCCTCTGCTCCCATCCCTCACCTTCCTGACTGGCATCACCACCCACTTAGTCCCTGGACTCAGAACCCTAGCCACTTGCCTTGACTCTTCTAACTGCAATCAACCTTCTCGCTCTCTCTCACACAGCCAGCCAGCCATCCTGGCCCCTTCAGTCCTCTCCCCTTCCCATTTGCTGTCAGTCTCTCCCACCACTGGTCCTCCTGCCATCAGTGGGGCTGGTCAGTAGCTCCCAAGTCAGCAGGATAAAAGCCATTCATTCCCAAACACAGGGGAGCACTCTTGGTGTGTGCCAATCAGAGCCCAGTGGGGCTGGAACACAGAGTGGGGGAGGGAGGGGACCGTCTAAGGAGAGATGGGCGTAGGAAGAGTTCTGACCATTGGGCCACCTTCTGGGGCTGGGGAGGGTTGTTTGTGAAGATCATACGGGCACACACGTGAAAACGGAAGGTGCTGCAGTCCTATGACATACTTGCTGGGTGATCCGCCCAAAGCCTGGTTTCTTAGCTGGCCACAGGCTACATACAAAGCTGTGAAACCAGATGGCTTTGCCCCAGTCCCCTGTGAGCCTCCCTCCCATACTGGAGGTACCAGGAGTCCTCTGACCATTCCACTCTTCTCTCTCTCTCCCCATGTGGCCGGGCAGGAGTTGAGGCAAATGGCTAGTGAAGGTGTCCCATGCTGGAACACTTCCTCTCTGGGAAACTTCCACCTCCCTCTGGGATGATGGGGTCACAGCATCAACAGATGGCCCGTCCATGTGCTGGGATTGGACGGTTTGGGCGGTTTGATCTCTGCTTACCTCGTTTTGGTGAAAATGGATTTCTATTTTAACACTCCTGTTAGAAAATGCAGAGGGTGTTCAAGTTGACATCAACCATACCAGGCTCCCTGCATATGCAGTAAGCCCTCCTGGAGGACGTGAGGAAGCTTCTGGAACGCCTCTTACCGGCAATGTCGCAGAGCTCCGCGTCGGAGGCGTTCGCCAAGGCCTCCTCCAGCTCTGGCTCCAGCGTCACACTTTCCAGCACAGGATCCATTGGCTTCTGCTTGGGGACCCAGACCTTTCCTGTAAACCAACAGGGTGCGTGTTACAGGGTGTAGCTGTGATAGGCAGCCCCTAGCCCCAGATGGATGGACCATCACAACACACTTAAGGCCTAATGCCAACCTTCCTCAAAGAATGGGAACCAGGTATCTCCCACAGAGTGCCCTTCACTTCTGACAACAAGAGTCTCATAACTTGATAAAAGCAGCCCAAGCTCAGTTGACAATGTCAGTCACGACTTTTCTAAGCAAGAAAAAACATCAAAAAGAAAACTGTCACAGAACATCTGAGATACCTCAGTCAAGGGTTCTGATACTACAGAAAGCTTTGGAAACACGTCGAAGTAAAATACACTTAGATTACTGAAAGGACAGAAAGCTGTCCCCGCTTTAGCAAAGACGCAGGTACAAAGATGGTCGCAGCAGTGTCTCACCAGGTGGGACTGTTCAAGCAGTCACGGTGCCCCACGCAATGGAGCTCCAACCGTTATAAAGACTAACAGGGATCTCTCTTATCAAGGAGGAAAATGCCAAAGAAAAAACGTCAGGAGAAGAAGCAAGATACAAACAGCATGAACACTTTAATTCCATTTATCAACAGTTATCTATGTTCATTCATGCAACAGATACTTCATAAGACCTTTCTCGGTGCCAGGCCCCTTTCTAGGGGCAGGGACACAGCAGGAAGAGCTTCACCTTTATGATTTAGGGACAGAGACAGTTAAGAAACAAACATGAAAGATATAGATAGCATTAGTATCAGGCTGGAGTGTGGGTGAGGTGGGCACTGCTGTTTTGGGGAGGTGAGGGAACATGTACTGAGATGACAGCCTATGGGCTGGAACCTGACAAAAGAGAGGAGATGAGCCCTGCTGTCCTGGGAAGGGCAAAGGCCTGAGGTCAGGTTCCAGGAATAGCAAGGAGAGGGGTGCGGTTATGGTGGAGTTAGGGATGGGGGAACTAATAGGAGATGAGGTCAGAGAGATTGTTGGGGGCACACAGGGTCCTGGCAGTCACAGGAGGGTCTTAGCAAGGAGTCACTCAGGAACACGGCTGCCATGGAGTCGATTCCAACTCACGGTGACTCCCATAGCCTTTCCAAGGCAGTCAAGCTGTGGAAGTCGATTGCCTCATCTTCCTCCCCAGGAATAGCTGGTGGATTTGAACCGCTGACCTTCAAGAGCGCAGTACTAGGATCGGGAGGGGATCAGAAGTCTTGGAAGGGTGGGAGGTCAGGAAGAGCCCTTCTATTCCCCCCAGCCCATCCAGGTACCCTGCCCTGGGCTGGGGCCTAGAGGCTTGACGAGACAGATGACAAAAGGGATGATGAGGACAGACGGGAACTTTGGAGGGGGTGGGTGGGGACAGTCAGGGTAGGGATAGGTAGGGGAGCTCTTAGCTCTGGTTTGCATGAGGTAGTCCTTATTTAGGTTATTTATATTGATAACATTATCAATAGTTCCCTCCTGCACAGAAGATCTGGTGGCGCAGTGGTTAAAGCGCTGGGCTGGTAATCAAAAGATTGGCAGTTCAAATCTACCAGCTGCTCTATGGGAAAGATGAGACAGTCTGCTTCCATGAAGTCTGACAGCCTAGGAGACCCTGTGGTGCAGTTCCACTCTGTCCTCTAGGGGCGCGGTGGGTCAGAATTGACTCCACAGCAGTGGGTTTGGTTGGGGCTTTGCTTCCCTGAAGACTGACAGCCTTGGAGACCCTGTGGTGCAGTTCCACTCTGTCCTCTAGGGGCGCTGTGGGTCAGAATGGACTCCACGGCAGTGGGTGTAGTTTGGGCTTTGCTTCTGTG
>NW_006921761.1:370750-404906 GCF_000298275.1 Orycteropus afer afer
GCTGTGAGTTGGAATCCACTCCACGGCAGTGGGATCTCGATATGGCTCTTTCTCTCTCACATGCGTCTAAGTTTACACAAAATATAACCAGGACACTCCAGTTAAAGGAGATTTTGGTTTCCGATCACTGGTCTGGGGGGCTACAACTCTCTCCTCAGTCTCTCAAAATCTTTTCTAAATTTACATGTGCACTGGTGCTTTTGGAGTTGAGTTTGTGTGCTTTGGCCAGGCAGGGGTGAGGGCAAGGAGGACCAGTCACATCTGGCCCCCAACAGGGGCTTGGCATACAGCTGGCACTCAGGGAACGCACAGGGACTAAGCTACAGCGCAACCGTGAAAGCCAGAACTCAACAGGATGGCCTTGTTTTTCCGGGTCTGGTAAGTTTTCCGCTTTTGACAGGATGCAGTCTGACCCCTTCTCTGTGGCTCATTTTAGTGGACAATACTTTCGTTTTCCTTTTCTGCCAGGTTTCTGCCTCACACAGGTTCCGGCTTTCGCAGGTCTTACCGTATTTGTTAACGAAAGCAACCCTGAGCGATACCTCGTTTCTCCCCTGTGTAGGGGACGAGATCTTCTCGGTCCTTAAACTCCTTTGCTTGCTTTTCCAAGTGATCCAAGAGTTCCTCCCTTTTAAAGGGGCCTGTGGGCGCCTTGGTCGTCTGATCCTTCTGCCTCAGGCCTGCGGGCAGCAGTGCGTTCTGCGGGAGAGAGAGAGAGCGGTGAGCTGCGGAAGACTTGTGTTGCGGTAGAAACTGTCATTGAACAACCGGGACCTCAGAGCTCTCACTCAGTTATCCAAGTGCCACTTCTTACATGCGAGGAATCTGACCCAGAGAGGGGCAGAGACCCGCCTAAGGTCACTGCTGTGGATTGAATTGTGTCCCCCAAATTATGTGTTACAATCTTAACTGCATGGCTGTGGTTATAATCCCATTTGGAAATGGGTTTCTTTGTTATGTTAATTAAGCAAGATTAGTGTCAGGTGTGTCCTGAGTTAACCTTTGTTGAGATATAAAAGAGATTAAACTCAAGCTAGCAAGCAGAGATGGGGGACAAGAGGGGGGACGAGACACCGAGCCACCTGAAGATCCCCCAGCAGCAGAAGCTGAGACAGGGACCTCGCCCCAGAGGCAACAGAGAGAGGAAGGCTTCCCCTATAGCCACACCCTGCATTCAGACTTCCAGCCTCCCAACTGTGAGAAAATAAATTTCCGTTTGTTAAAGCCACCCCCTTGTTGTATTTGTGTTACAGCAGCACTGGAGAACTGAGAGTCACCCAGCAGGTAAGTGGCAGAGCTAGGGTAGGACTCAGGTCTCTTCATCTATCTCTATCTTTCTGAAGGCAGCTGACTCCGTGCTGAGCACAGAGGGGCCTTCAAAAAGCACCTGCTGAGTGAGAAGTGCTATGAAGTTGGTGTGTGGATGCGTGGAGATTTTTACAGCAATTGTGTGTGAGATGGGTGGAGGGGGAAGATACCAGAGTCAGTGAGAGTCCTGAATGCAGAATCAGGGAGGAAGGAGCAGAGAAAGAAAAATAAATGAATAAAATAGTCAGGAGAGAGGGCTGAGTAGAACTGCGGGGTGGGCAAGGCATATATTTAGGCTGCAAGTGCTGCTCCTGGCTGCCGCCCCTCCTGACCGGTCCCTGCTCAGCTGTGCCGGTTGCTAAATATTTTGAACGTCACCCCTGGCAATGGGTCTCCCAAGAAAGACAGCATCAACCAATACCTGCATCTCTTCTTCAAACATGGGCAGGCTTCTCGTGGGCTCACTACAGAAGCAGCGTCCTAATTAGGGTATATTTGAATCACATGGGCTTCACTTTATCTCTGCTCTAGTGCCCTAGAGATTCAAAGACGTTTATAGCTGCAAAGAGCCTTAGAAATCCACCAGCGCACCCCTCCTTGGCCTTTAGGAGAAACTGAGGCCCAGAGCAAGGGGAGACTTGCCCAGGGAGTTTCAGGGGCAAATATGGAAAATCAAAGTCTTTGTACAGACTTGGGGGTAACCTTCATTTCTAATTATTACTCTTCGCTTGGAGAGGTTCAGAGGATACCTGGAGGGCAGACCGGGCTGAACCTCCCCCAAGTTCTTGCTGTAGCCCCCACTGCCTCCACTGGAGAAGATCCCTCTATACCGTCAGATCCACCTCTGTAGTCTCTCACACGCGCCCAATCCTTCCCCGAGAGTCCTCTCCGAGAGGAGAATGAGAGCAGTCTGTGAAGACGAAGTCCCCGAGTGGTTAACGTGCTCAACTGCTAACCAGAACGTTGCAAGTTCAAGTCCACCAGACTTGGAAGACAGGCCTGGTGAGCTACATGCAAAAATCCCTTCTCTGACACACACGGGTGTCCCTGAATCAGAGCTGACTCGACGGCAACCGCTCCACTGGCTTCACTGGGGCACATTCCGGGCCCCGAGAGGCTCAGCGTCATGATGGGAAAAATCCATGGGGTTGGTCCTGGGGGGTGAGGAGGGCTGGTACGCTCTTGCCTTTCTTCTGTCTGATTGTGACCAGTGACTTAATGCAGGGCTCCTCAGCCTCAGCACGCTGGACGTTCGGGGCTACAGAACCCTTGGTTCATTCTTCATGGTGGGGAGTGAGCCCGTTTACTGCAGGCTGGCTAGGAGCATCCCTGGGCGCTACCCTCTACATGCAAGTAGCCATTCCCCAGGGCGACAACAAAAATGTCTCCAGACATTGCCAAATGTCCACTGGGGGACAAAATTGTCTCCCATTTGACAACTACTGTGTTAAACTACATTCTGTATAATTTTAATATGGGAATAAAGATGTCTGTCATGTATTTCAGGAGCTCTGGTGGCGCAGTGCCTAAGGCATCGGAGTGCTAACCAGAAGGCTGGCGGTTCAAACCCACCAGCCACTCCTCAGAAGGAAGGTTGGGCAATCTACTTCTGTAGTGATACTGCCTCAGAAACCCAAGGAAGGGTCGCTGAGTCAAGTCTGACTCCACAGCAATGAGTTTTGCTTGCTTCTTTGTTTGTTTGGTCATGTATTTCAAACATATTACTTACATAACCTGTCAAAACATGGTTTTATTTATTTAAATATTTATTGGAAGTAGTTGTTTAAAACATAAAAACATCAAAAGCCTTTTCTAACAATTCTTAGTTTATCAGAGTTTTGAAATCCATATTGAGAATATCAGCCTCATTAGAAGCTGAAGCCTATTGAAGGCAGCTCACCAGGCCTGTCCTCCAAGGCAGTCTGGTGGACTTGAACTTCCAACCTTTTGCTTAGCAGTGCAGCACGCTCACCACTCAGTGAACTAGCTCATGATTGGTAATGGAAAGCAAAGACAACAATATCTTTCTAAACTTCTGATTACTTATTTGAACTTGTTTTCGAAAATGGCATATGACTTCCATTGTCTGCAAAAATCGACTGGAGAGGATTGAAGACCTAAATGGAAGAGCTAAGATCTAAAACTCCTGGAAGAAAAAAAGGGCATCACCTTCAAGGTCTAGGTCAGACGAAGTTCTCTTAGACGTGCCACCTGAAGCACTAGGAATGAAAGGACAAGTAGGTACATCGGCCTTCACTGAGCTTGAGAACTTCTGCACTTCAGAGCGCACCATCAAGAAGGTGAAAGGACAACCCACAGAACGGGAGAAAAATTCTGCAGGTCATCTATCTGATAAGGGACTTGCATCTAGAACATATACCAAAAAAACCAAACTCATTGCTGTGGAGTCGGACCCAACTCACAGCGACCCCTCCTTGGGTTTCCGAGGCGGTATCACTACGGAAGTAGATTGTCCAACCTTCCTTCAGAGGAGTGGCTGGTGGATTTGAACTGCCAACCTTTTGGTTAGCAGTCAACTGCCTTAGGCACTACAGCACCAGAGTTTCTCCAGAACATATAGAGAGAGCTATCACAACTCAACAATAAAAAGACAAAGAACCCAATTTTTAAAATGGGCAAAAGATTTGAATAGACTTTTCTTCAAAGAAGATATACAAATGGCCAATAAAAAATTAAAACAAAAACCCACTGCCACTGAGTTGATCTGACTCATAGTGACCATCACTGGGTTTCTAAAGTTGTAAATCTTTACAGAAGTAGACTGCCTCATCTGCCTCCCATGCAGCTGCTGGTGGGTTTGAACAGCTGACCTTCTGGTTAGCAGCCAAATGTCTTACCCACTATGCCATCAGAGCTCCTTATAAATGGCCAATAAGTACATGAAAAGAACCTCAATGTCATTAGTCATTTAAAAAAAGAAAAAAACACCTCATGACAATGAGTCAATTCTGATTCATAGTGACCCTACAAGGCAGTAAAACTGCACCATGGGGTTTCCAAGGCTGTGATCTTTTGGGAAGCTAACTGCCACATCTTTCTCCTGCAGAGTGGCTGCTGGGTTTGAACTGATGGACCTTTTGGTTAGCAGCCGAGCATTTAACGACTGCACCACCAGGGCTCCTTATCTGTCATCAGGGAAATGCAAATCAAAACCACAATGAGATATTAGTTCAACCCCACTGGGATGGCTATCACCAAAAATCAGATAAGGACAGGTGTTGGCGAGGATGTGGAGAAACTGGAACCCCCGTAGGTTGCTGGTAGGGATGTGAAATGATGCAGCCGCCGTGGAAAGCAGTCTGGGAATTCCTGAAAGGGTTAAACAGAGGTGCCGCATGTGCAGCAGTTCCATTCCTAGCACATACCCAAGAGAACTGGAAACATGTCCACACGACAACTCTGACATGAGTCTCCACAGCAGTATTATTCCTAACAGCTGAACACGGTAACAACACAAATCCCCACCAGCGGAGGAATGGGTCGATCAGCTGTGTAGATCCATAAGACGGAATATTATTAGCTGTCAAAAGGAATGGACAAACCTTGGGAACATTGCACTAAGCGAGAGGAGCCGGTCACAAAGGACCATGAATGGTACAACTCCACTCACACGAAGAACAGAGACAGAAAGTGGGTTCATACTTGCCTGGGGCGGGGCAGTCTAGGGGAGATGACAGTGACTGTTAATGAGGAGGGGGTCTTCCCCAAAGGTATTAAAACGCTCTAAAGTTGTGATTATGACACAACCCTGTGGATATACGAAACACCACTGCACTGTGCGCTTTAAGTGGGTGAATCATGTGGTATGTGAATCGTATCTCTATGAAACTGAAAATCACAAACTGGCTAACACAGTCACTAAACTAACCGGCCACGGGATGCCCAGCATGGAGGCCTCTTCAAGTTCACAGACCAGTGGCCAACAATGACACTCAGACTGGCCAGGCCAGAGCTAGCCGGAGTCTACAGTGGTATCCTGTGGATGCAGTTTATGATGCAAATTAGTCATTGAGGAGTTTAATGGGTAAGAAAATGTTGTCTTGGATCTCTCAAGTCGATTAGAACCTAAACCGACTCTGAGACCCAGGCTATCCAATAACGGAGAAGAGTTCCCACAAGCATTGTCATTGAGTCTCCTGGCACTGTATGTGGTGAACGTGGGTGTGTGTAGAAATGCTATCTCTCATGCTTCTATTTCTAGTTCATTGAACAAACTTCCACCGAAGACACAGTCTGTGCCTAGGCTGTGTGCGCCATGACTCTACAAAGAGCTCTCTAGTTTGGAGTTACTGGGGAGATGGAAGGAGCCCTAGTGGTGCAGTGGTTAGACAGTTGACTGCTAACTGAAAGTTTGGTAGTTCAAACCCACCAGCCCCATGTGTGGGACAAAGAAGTGGCAGTCTGCCTCCGTAAAGATTACAGTCTAGGAAACCCTATGGGACAGCCCTACTTGTTCTAGAGTCGCTATGAGTCAGAATGGTCTCTGCGGCAACGAATTTGGTTCGGGTTGGGTCGGGGAGATGGGAGGTGCCTGGAGGATGGTAGAGTGAAATTAGAGAAAACTCTCAATTACAAGTACAGGCAGGAAAAAATGATCTTTTGCTTTTCTTCAGTAAACACGCGGTAATCGAGTTGCTAAAGGAGTGTCCGCTTTACTGAACAGTGAAGAACATAGGACGGCCCTAAGTTCCCTGCGTGATGCCGGCAGGTGGTGAGGACTTCCTGGAGGTTCTCCCAGTCTCAGCACTCGCACAGGGTAGCAGGCTCGGCCAGTGCTTCCTTTTACAGTTAGTTCCCAGGGAAGCGTCAGCGGCCCCTCCCGAGCCGCCAGCAATGTCTGCCGTAAGGGCCTCAGGACACCTGTATGTTCACCCCGAGGTGGTCTGGTCGGGGCTTAGAGCTGCGTGGAGAAGGAGTTTTAACATGGAGCCTCTTCATGTTCTGACAACCAGAAATTTGCTGGTGCGAGGAGGGTGGGGTCTGCCTGGGTGACCTTATCTTCTCCCAACAGGGGAGTCAGTGTCGGTTTGAAGGAGGAGTTTCTAGGGGCTCTCTCATCTTAGCTGTTAGATACTTGGCAGGTGGAGAGTGGCACAGTGGCCCTTTCATGCCCCCAAACCACTCAGCTCCAGCGAGAATGCGGCCCATTCCATTTGTTACGTGAAATCTCTTGATTTTAAATATTGCAAGGAATTAAAACATTTTAAAAGCTGTGTTCGGCAGAATAAAACACACCTGCTGGCCTAACTCAGCCCAGGGGCTGCCCTTTTGCTAAAATCCATGTAGAGAGAAGTCAAGGTATCCATTCAGTTATCCCATAAGTGTCTGTCCAGACCAAGTCCTGGCCTAGAGAACAAAGAGGTATATAAAGGGACTTTTCCTTTAGAATTTTCATTTAAAAACACATTAAAATGAAACATTTTCTTGGAAATGATCATCGGGAAAAATGAGGCACCCTCTTCCTGCAGGGCCCTCCTCCTGGTTTTCTGAAACGGCGACTTTTTCTCAATGTTGGAAAACTGAAAGTCGGGTGTGCAACTTGAGAGGTTACCATCTAAGTCCGACGTTCACAAGCGCACTCTGAAGTCCAGTTGTCCAAAGGACGATGGAAACTTCGACAGACCCCTACCTGTGTTGTTAGGATTCTAACATCCTGCAAACAGGTGCTAAAAAAAAACCAACCAAACTCACTGCCATGTAGTCAATTCTAACTCATAGCAACCCCTCCTTGGGTTTCTGAGGCGGTATCACTAGGAAAGTAGATTGCCCAGTCTTTCTTCTGAGGAGTGGCTGGAGGATTTGAATCGCCAGCCTTCTGGTTAGCAGTCAGATGCCTTAGGCACTATGCCACCAGAGCTCCTTGCCAGTAAGATCAAATTCCAAGTAACTGCAAATTATCATTGCTACAGACAGAGTTCTGTGAGAGGCCATCTCAGTTCAGCTAGGGTGGGTTGTTCAGATGTGCACACACACACACAACATGTGCAAACATGTACAATACATGCACACACATATACCACATATACACACATACAGCATAGGCACACACACACACATCCTGTATTAAAAGCATCATAGACTTCCACAAGCTCTGAGCTACAAAGTCCTAAGAGGGCCTCTTGGCCAATTCTTTTCTTTACAATCAGGGAAACTGAGGCACAGAAAAGCGAGTCACTTGCTGAAAGTCACACAGCTTGCTAGCCACGCATCCAGGAAGGCTGAATGTGTATCCGGATGACACTGTATCTAATCAGCATGGTCAAGAATTGATACGGCGGTCTTCTGATTGGTGGCGAAGCGTACGTAAAATGTCCCTTACCTCAGTTCTTCACAATGATAAAAACAAGCAATTTTACCACTTTCCCAAGTAAACTGCTACATCTAAGAAGGGGATGTAAATGTGCCTCCCTTGGCTGGGCTCCAAGCATGCTGGGCTGAACCACACACAACTCCTTAGAGAAGGATGGGCTCGGCGGCCACATGGTACCACCTTCTCATTGGACGTTGGGGGAAACCAAGGCCAGGGAATGGAAGGGCGCTGCCCGAGGCCAGATGCCAGACAGAGAGCCCAGGACTCTTTTCCAAACCACAGAAAACCTTCCACCCACCTTCCAGGAAAGGAGACGTGGTGCCATGTGAGAATGGGGCTCCCACTCAAGTCTTAGAGAGTCAGATCCTGCCTCTTCATCAAGCCAGCCTCGGTTTACCCCTGGAGACACTGCGGTCCAGAGGCACGGAGTTAGTGGCCTGGGGTCAGAGTGAAACCTAGGAGGCTCAACCTCTCCAACAATTTAACCCCAGTATGCCCTCGGTCCCCATCCCTGCCTCCCTCCCTCCCACCACCCCTGGCTGGGCCCAAACCCTCCCTAGCCCAGATAGTCTCCCAAACACCTTTCACAAGATATTTGACCACAAACATTTAAACAATTTTCATTTCCCAGTTATCTGCCGTGTCTGTTTCCCCTCACGTAAAAATCATTGTCCCTCAAGCTCAATTGGCATAACACACTGCACAAAACATTGCTCCACCTCCTACTCTGGTGAGTAGTGACTGGGATCTTAAAAGCTTGCAAGCAGCCATCTAGATGCAACGATGGGTCTCTCTCCTCGTCCAGCGCAAAGAATGAAGAAAACCAAAGATTCATGGAAACAGTTAGTCCAAGTGATTGGTACACCATGCAATTCTCAGCCTATATGACTATGAGACCAGAAGAACTAGATGGTGCCTGGCTACCACTGTCAACCACTCGGAGGGGGATCTATGTAGGAGATCCTGGATAGAGAGGGAGAACAATGTGGAACAAAACTCAAAATCGTTTGGAAAAAATAAAAAGAAAATGGGACCAGGTTTGCTGGTCTGATAGAGCCTGGTGAAACCACTGAGACTATGGCCCCTAGCTGCCCTTCAGGTCTGGAATTGAACCCACACCTGTGGCTTCCAGCCAAAAAAAAGACAGGCATCTGAGTTGAATATTTACCCGAGGTAGATACACTCCTTGGAGAGAACAATCATGGGAGAAAGAAGGGCTGTTTATGCACCAGGAGACAGCTCAGGGGGCAGGAGTGAATGGAGGGATGGATACAGGGAAGAGGTAACTATCGGGAGGAAGTGGGAGGGGAGCTGTTGCATTGGGGTAATTGTAGTCAATGTCATGAGACAACGTGTGTGTGAACTGCTGTATGGAAAGTGAATTTGCTCTGTAAACTTTCACCCAAGTCACAATTAAACAACAACAAAAAAAAACCATCATCATCCCTTTGGGCTCCTTCTGATACCCAGGATTCTGCCCCCGCCTTACTGGCCCGGCTGCCTGATCCCCTGGGCAGATCGTGGAGCTGGAGAGCTCTGCATTCATTGAGGCCCCAACAGTGCTTGTTTGTTACACACAGACTTGACCCGAGGGGGTGGTGGCGGCAGTGGAGGGAGCCCCCTGGTGCCTGGTCACAGAATCTTGACTTCAACAGAAGAGGGGAGGGAGATCCAAACCTCTAATAGCCCGCTCTCTCCAAACACCCCCACCGCACCCCAACACACACCGTGGGCCTCGTCCTCTCCTCTTTCTCCCTAGAACAATCCAGGCCTTTGGCTCAGTCCCCTGACCTTGCTGGGCTGGGGAAACCCAATACCTGCCACTTCCCCTCGTCAGCTTGATAGGATATTAGTGCTGACATCAAGAGGCAGCCCCGTGGCCCAGCCCAATCCGCCCAGCAGTTTCTGGCAGGGCAGATGGGCCACAAAAGCACAGGCTGGGTCTCCCTGGTGTTCACAGCAAAGGTGAAGCCACACCCCCCCCACACCCGGCTTCCTGCCAATCCTCCATTCCTGCCTCCCATACAGGAAAAATGTCCCTGTCCTGTGCGCTGGGCCCTGGGCGTCCTGAGACAATGGATTTGTGATCCCTGCTCCACGGAAGAAATCCTTGCCTGGTGCAGATGCTTAATGCCTTCGGCTGCTAACTGCAGGTGAGACGTCCAAGTCCATCCAAAGGCTCCTCGGAAGAAAGACCTGGTCATCTACTTCCAAAAAACCCCAGCCCTTGAAACCCTGTGGAGCACACTTCTGTCCTGACACATGGGGTCACGTGTGCAATCAACTGTTCGCCAGCGGGTGGTCGCTCCACAGACGCTCACAGGCAGAGGGAAGCTATAACCAGTGTGAGTCCTCACTCAGCTTCGGGCTTCCTGGAGGAGGAATTCCTGGCAGGAGATGGCCAAGGGAAGCCAGGCAGCGCAGGGCCCTGCAGGACAGGAGGCCCAGCACAGGCCGAGGCCGGGGGTGGGGCGCGGCTTGCTGGGAAAGGAGTCCGGCTGAGGCCAAGGCTGCAGGGCTCTAAAGCGCCTCTTTCTCACAGGCTTCACTCGTGTTCAAGCTGCGGGCACCGCTTGCCGGGACCATCAGAGCAACGTCCTGGCTGGCCTCCCCACCTCAGACCTCCGCACTCCCACTCCTTCCCCCCTCAACAGCCAGCCAGACCTCACCCACATGCACATCTGACCGGCCACTCCCGGACACACTCAGAAACGCCCAGTGGCTTCGCTGACCTGCAGCATCATGACCCAATTCATCAGCCAGGCACAGAGAGCTCTCTGCGATTGGTCCTCCACCTGCTCCCCGTCTCTGGGCTCCTTCCCATTGCGCTGGCGCCCAGCACTCTCACAGAGCCAGGCCTCTGCTCAGGCTGTGCCCTCTGCCAGCGTCCCAGCCCTCCTGCCCCTGCCCTCATCTTCCAAAGCTCTTCCCTTTGGCCCTGTTCAGCCTAACAGCGTTTCCCGCACTGACCTGGCAGTTCTCTTCCCAAACTCCCCCAGGCATCTGGCCAGCTCTTGTCCAGTGCCCGGCCTACCCTGTGTGGGAGCACATTGATATGTCTGTTTGTCTCTCCCCAGCGAAACTAGATGCCCCTCGAGGCCCACTGGGATATCACTTAGTCTTTTCAGGGTTTCAGCACTGAGCACAGTGCTAAGTAAATGTGGGTCTGAATTGCCCAGCATCCACCACACTGATGTTCCAGCTGGGAATAGGACAGAATGAACTAGACACCCTTTGGACTCACATCACACATTGCCTCGAGCTGTCTGTTGGGCCACCCAATTGACCTTCAAGGAGACTCGAGGGAGAGGGCCACACGAATCGTTCAAGGGAAGGAGTTCCTGGGTGATACAAACAGTAGCAGGATCAGTTGCTAACTGGAAGGTTGGACGTCTGAGTCCACCCAGCAAACCTCAGAAGAAAGGCCTGGTCCATTTCTGAAAAGTCAGCTGGTAAAACCCTGTGGTGCACACGGGTTGACCTGATTCAGAGTCTACTTGGTGGCAGCTATTTGTTTCAAGGGTGGAGGGTGACTAGGATGGGACCAGAGTTCTCTGATGGAGCGCTGTAATGCTCTCTTTGGGGCTTAGATTTGGTGGTTTAATTCTTGCTAACATCTCTCATCCCACCGCAGGGCCTTCAACAGAGTGGAACACCAGGCCATCAAACTGGCAAACTCAGAGTGACAGGCTCCAAACTGTCCCTGACATCAAGGAATAAAAACACTTTTACCATCAAGCTCAGCACACAGCCACACACCTTAAAGGCTACATTTCCAGCCTCCCTTGCAGCTAGGTTCACCCTGTAACTAAGTTCTTGTGAATAATATGAGAAGTGTCAAATGGCAATTTCTAGAACGTTCCTTAAAAGACCCCTGGATTGTGGCTTTTCTCCTTTGCTTTCTTCTTTCTCCTCTCTTCTGGTGCCTAGAATGCAGCTGTCATGGTCACCATGTTGGATCTAAGGGTGAGGGTTATGTGCACCCCAGGAGTGGCAGAACGGGGAGCTGGACAGAGTTGGGGCTTAGGGAAGGAGTTTGGGGAGCAGAGCTCCACACAAGCCCTGCACTGCCTGCCTCTGGGCTTCCAGCTGACACGTGAATACCCACTGCTTCAGTCATGCTATTTGGAATCTCTGCCACTTACAGCCAGACTGCACCTAAGTGACAAACTGGGTTCTGAGGGCTGTGAGGCCCAGACAGGGCACTGGCACTCTCTGGCTGTGATCTCTCACCTGAAAAACAAGGTTTCCAGACCCTGCTAGCTTGGAATTGCAGAATCAAGGCTTGAACTCCGTATCAAAGCAGCTCCCTACCAACCAGTTTTCCACCATTGGGCAACACTGTTCACTTTCATTCAACTGAACAGTCACCACTGATGGGTACTCTGTCGGTGCAGCTTTTGTACTGGACAATCCAAAGCACAGTGTACTCTCAGGTCTATGGGAACAGCGTCTCCTGGCATGGAGGCCACAGCTCTGCCTGGCTGCCTTAAAACTATGATGTTGGAGACGTGGCTCCAAGGACCAAGGAGCCTAGATTCTAGCGGACAACCACATATCCACTTTCAACAAACCTTTATCAAGTTCTGCTATATGCCACACAGTAGGCACTTCTCATATAGCTAACCAGAGTTTACATATATATTTTTTAAGCAAAACCAAAAGCCTGTCAGATAGAGGAGAACCAGAGTTGCAAATTGGGAAGTCTACCATCCAACCAAATACTGAAACTTGGTTTATTTGGTCTGTACATCTTAATGAGCTATCACCTTTTTAAAATCAGCAGTTAGCCCATAAAAAATGCAGATGCATCTCCTGAAAGCTTAGACAATCTGGCAACACTAGGCCCATATCCTCACACTGGCAATGATCAGTCCCCATGGACAAGTATCCTATGGCAAACACAAGCTTTCCAGTTTACCACAGTCCCCACCACTCCCTACTGTCTCTGACACAGTGGTCAAGGGTCAGTAACCATTCATCACCGGCTCTGCTAGTTTGTCTTCCCGGAAAGTTATGTGGCAAGTGAAAACTTCAAGAGTGCAAAAGCAGATGACCCGAGATGGCCTTCTGCTTCAGGAAAACTGGCTCATCTTTCCCTTCATGTAAGTTACCTGCCATCGTAGGGAGCTCTGGTGGTGTAGTGGTTAAGGCATTGGGCTGATAACCAAGAGGTCAATGGTTCAAACCCACCAGCCGTCCCACAAGAGAAAGATGGTGCAGTCTGCTTCCGTAAAGATTTATGGTCTTGGAAACCCAATGGGGGTCGCTGTGAGTTGCAATTGGCAGAGTTTGGTTTCTGATGTTTTTTATCTGACATCGTGGGTGTCTGGTTTGCTGTTTCTAAGATAGAAAGTGGGAGCTCTGGTGGCGTAGTGCCTAAGGCATTTGACTGCTAACCAGAAGGCTGGCAGTTCAAACCCACCAGCCACTCCTCAGACTGGACAATCTACCTCCATAGAGATACCGCTTCAGAAACCCAAGAAGGGGTCACTATGAGTCGGATTTGACTCGAGGGCAGTGAGTGTGAGTGAGTGATGTTGTTGTTGTTATGTGCCGTTGAGTCAGATCCGACTCATAGCAACCCTTCCTTGGGTTTATGAGGTGGTATCACTACAGAAGTAGATTGCCCAACTTTCCCTCTGAAGATTTGAACCACCAGCCTTCTGGTTAGCAGTCAAATGCCTTAGGCATTACGCCACCAGAGCTCCTTGAATGAGAGAAGGTAGAACATATTAAGGAAATGGAAGAGACGGAAAGGAACTGAGGTGGGGGGAGGCAGGGTTGGCACGTTAACAATAGTGATTTCTTTTTTTGTAAGTATGATCTGAACCAAACAGGCAACATTTGAACATTTGTTAAATTTGAGTGACGGGAACATAGGTATAGCCTATACTCTCCTACATGTTTAAACTAGTTCCTCACGAAAACGGTAAAATCAGAAGGGAACCTGCTCAGTGTTCTTGGCATGGGGCAGGGGCTACAAGGAAGACTTGAAACATGGGGAGCAAGGGGCTCCAGGCTCAAGAAGTCACCCTGCAAGCAGAGGCGGGGAGGAGGGAAAGGAGGGCATTCTGGGGGGACGGCAGGCCAGCCTGGGAAGGGAGGGGAGGCAGGGCGTCAGTCGGGCTGGAAGACAGTGGCTGGGGCGGGGCTCGCCGACACCTGGCCTGGCCCACCCTTACCCTGCTAGGCCCATGCTGGGCTCTGCACACAGCCGGCCGGCTCTAAGGATGCCAGCCTATTTTTAGAGGAGAGATTAATTTCTTTCCATTTCATCTGTTTATTTCTGTCCTGGGCGAATGATTCTGCCGGTTTGTGTTACAAGGGAGAGCCATGGCCGTGGCTGCTTTCTGGATGGCCACGAGGGCCTTCGGGCTGATGGGGCCCTGAGTGGGGCGTCTGTGGAGCCTGGCAGGAAGCCATGTTGTGTGACTTGCTGTGTGACCCATCGCCTCTGTGCACTTCTGGGTTTTGGCTGGTGTTTGAGTTTTCAGTGTTAATGTGGTAGTGATAATACTCCACAGGGTCGGTACTAGGATTGGGTGAAACGCACAAAGCACTGAGTGACGAACGTCTGGAAACCAAAACCATTTGCAGTGAAGTCGATCCTGACTCGCAGAAAGCACCCGTGTGTCAGAGTAGAGCTGTGCTCCGTAGCGTTCCCAGTGGCTGATTTTTCAAAAGCAGATTGCCACATCTTTCTTCCGAGGTGCCTCTGGGTGCGCTTAAGCCTCAGCTGTGCACATGACCATTTGTACCATCCAGGGCCTCAGGTTTCTTACCTGAGCAGGTGTGTACATGTCAGGGTAAGCAGAGCTTAGGGGACATGGTTTCTATTCTAGGTTCTAGGTTTTCACAATTCTAGGTTTTCTCCTCCATCATTTCCTCCCACAATTCATGGCCCCAGAGCTCTACAAACGCAGGCCAGGAAGGCAGGTCCGCCTGCACCTAGTTCTATCCCTTACCAGTTGTGCGACTCTGGCCTCCATTCCGTAATCTACGTGGTTGTTGATGGTCGTTGTCTAGTCAATTCTGACTGTGACTCCTCATGCACAGAGTAGGACTGACCACAGTTCTAAAGGCTGTGACCTTTCTGAAGCGGACTGCCAGGCCCATCTTCTGAAGTGCCACAGGGTGGTTTGAACCCCCCACCTTTCAGCTGGTAGTCAAGCTCGTAAACGTTTGCACCACCCATGGAGTCCTCCCTCATCTAATGTTGTTGATGTGACGTATGGTCAAGTCGATTCCGACTCAT
Source organism: Orycteropus afer afer (assembly GCF_000298275.1). NCBI lineage: Eukaryota > Metazoa > Chordata > Mammalia > Tubulidentata > Orycteropodidae > Orycteropus > Orycteropus afer. The sequence continues at coordinate 385,648 of NW_006921761.1, forward strand.
AGTGAACCCCCGTGTACAAGAGAACGAAACACTGTGAGGTCCTGCATCAGCCTCACAATCATTGCTGTTGGAGCCCAGCATTGCAACCACTGTGTCAGTCCATCCACTGAGGATCCTCTTCTTTTTCGATGACCCTCTCCTTTACCAAACATGATGTCCTCCAGGGACCGGCCCCTGCTGATAACATCCGTAGAATGGTATTAACCCTGACCTGTGAGGCCTGATCTCAGAGGACCCCTGAGGCGATTCTGAGATAACACACATGAAGAGCTCAGCACGGAGCACAGCACGTGGGAGGACTGTTACTATCACTATGATCGGAGGCTCTCCCCGGCTTGGAAAGTAGGGGGTCAGTGAAGCAGGGGCAGACCCTCAACGAGAGGAGGACACGGTGGCTGCACTGATGGGCTCAAGCACAGCAGGGACTGTGAGGCTGGCGCAGGAGCGCGCCGTGCTCCGTTCTGTTGTCCGCAGGGTCACTGGGAGTCGGAGCCGACTCGACGGCACCTAACAACAACAACAACATCACGACTGGGAACTGTTGTTTCTATGGTTATAATGTGTCACAGATTCCAAACAGCTGACTGCAGAATTAACTCTTAGGGCCCAACTTCTTTATAAGGTTGGGATTATCTCTAGCATCTTCTCTCCAACAAATATTTTCATTCTTTCACTGAGGCCGTTTTAAAAATATTCTGCCTTTTCCACAAGGCCTTATTACAAGCAATATTTATACTGAAATTCCTTGTGTTGAAGGCGTCTTCCTTCTTCTTCTTCTTTTAAGAAAAGTATTTATGGTGAAAATAACATAACAACTTCAAAGGAAACTGAATTGAACAAAACAATTTGCTGGTAATGCCTCATCCCGTTCCTCCAGTTCCTCTCCTGATTGGGTCCGACGTGTGCTCACAGGCGGCCGTGGTGAACAGCACGGACTAGAGGTCAAGACTGTCTAGGCTGGAATCCCAGCACACCTGTGTTACATCCCCGGCAGGTAACTTCATCTCTAGAAGGTCCGGCTTTGCCATCTTTGAAGGGGGGCTCATAACCGACCGGGCCGCTCCGAGGATGAAATGAGATCACCCACATGGGGCTTTGCCTGGGGACAGCTACTACATGTGAAGAATCTGTCAAGCACATGAGAACCTGTACACTATTCCCTGCACAAGGCACCACGTGAGCTGTCCTTTTCAGCCCTCTCTGCACACACTGCCCATCTTCCAGGCCGTCCAGCACAAAGGCATCTAAACCAAGCACTTGGCTCAGCTTCATAGCAGCATCCACTTAACTGCGAAGAGCGGAGAGCCCCTTGGGGAATCAGTCACCAGCAGATACTTTTAGCACAGGGAGCATTCCTCTCCCCAGAGTCCAAGTGCAACAATCTCATGATAAGCCCGAGTTTTTCCAGACCAAGTTAGAGATACAAAGTTTCAGGGTGTTTTTTTTTTTAATGCTGTTAATTGCCCTCTGCTGCAGACAGCTGCTTTCCAGCTCCTGGCACTCCACTGTGTCACATGACACGGGCCTTCCTAATTGCATAAGAGAACACGGAACCCCCCTGAAGGGTCTGCACAGCACAGGTCCTGGGACCACGGGATGGTTAGGGCTGGCGCCGGAGGGCAGGGAAGCTGACTGCGGCCGTTTCACAGACAGGGACTCGGAGCCCCAAAGAGGGAAAAGGGAGTGCCTAAGCCCGGAGCAGAGGCAGCACTCAGTGTGGACGGCTGCCTCCCAGGCCCTTTCCAGGCAGAAAGGAGGATGCTTTTGCAATACATCACGTTCCTGAACCAGGAAACCAGAGGATGTCTGTTGTGCCCTCTTCCTGAGGGCTCAAGAGAAGCCTTACTGTGGCGTGGCTGAGAGCGTGAACCCAGCGCCACATCAGGACTCTGCTGCAGGTCCCGTGGCACGTGACTTCACATCTCAGTTTCCTCGTCCGTAAAATGATGGTAACAAAACCTGCCTCTCAGGATTGTAACGATGATTGAATGAGTGCCTGCCTATAGGAAGTGCACAAAAAGAACTCTCCTGGCATAGCGGTTAAAGCATTTGGCTGTTAACCAAGAGCTCAGCAGTTCAAACCCACCAGCTGCTCCATGGGAGGCAGGTGAGGTGACCAGCTTCCGTAAAGATTCACAGCCTTAGAAACCCAGTGGGGGTTGCTATGAGTCAGAAAGGACTTGATGGCAGGGACTTTTTTGGTTGGTTATTTATTTTATTTTTTTTTTTGGCTAAGCAAAAAAATAAACAGAAGAGGAGGGCAGTCAGTGGCTTTGGGCCTCGAGGGACCTGGGGTCTGGCCTGGCCTCACTGTTTGGACTTGTGACCTGCAGCAAGTTCCTTCCCCTCTCTGGGCTCTGCTCCCTCTCTGTAAGTGGGGGGGGGGGGCGGACACCTGCTGCCCTGTGTGTCCCGTCTGGGCTAGGAGGCCTCTCACAGTCTGCATACCTTCAGCCTCTCCCCGGGCTGGGATCTCACACTGCAGGCCAAAAGAGGGTGAAACCGAGCTGGAATGATTGTGCTCCCAGAAGGAAAGGCGCCCGCCAGACCTTTTCAGAAATCACAGTGTCCTGCAAAGCAGGTAACAGAGAAAGGCCCTATAAAGGAGCTAATTGTGTGGCTGATACAGCATCTCCGATATCTGTTTCCCTTTTCTTCTTCTTGAATTTAGAAAGAAAGTGATCTTTAAAAGCATCCATGTTGGAACCACAATGGTTCAAGAATCACGGGTCTCAGTTTCCCATCCCAACCCCCAAATCCAAGGAGCCCTGGTGGCAGAGCGGTTAAAACGCTCAGCTGCTAACCAGAAGGTTGGTGGCTTGAACCCACCAGCAACTCCATGGGAGAGAGATGTGCCTATCTGCTTCCGTAAAGGTGGTGCCTAGGAAACTACAAGGAGGCAGTTCTACTCTGTCCTAGAGGGTCGCTGTGGGTCAAGATCTACCTGACAGCAATGGCTTTGTTTTGGGGTTTTTTCTCCCAAACCCATACTCAAAGTTACTTTCAGGCTAGAGTGGGAAGTGCAGTACTGAGGAACCTTTAGGAGACCCGAGTCTCCACACCCTAACATGGGGTTGCAGGCAAGTTAGTGAGCTCGCTGGCCCTCCCATGGGCACAGTGTACCTCCCCCTCCCTGCCGGTCACCTGAGAGAGGGCTGAAAGGGGCAAGAGCTGCAGAGGTACGGAGACCCTGGGAACTGGCTGTGGGGCCAGATCCTCTGATGTTTGGGTGGAAGTTCTCTGCCAGTTTAGAAGCGGCCCAGCGCTGGGGTCTCAGGGGCTGCTCTCAGTCCTGAGAGGCTGCACCCCTCTGCCCGCTTCCCTCTGACCCTCATTCGGGCCCTTTTGGCAGCATGGCCTAGCCGGTCTCAAGCATATCCTGGGGTCAGGACAACTCTAACAAACAGCACAGAAGGCCAGAGGGACAGGCCTATGGGACCTGGGGGGGCGGTTACGCAGGGGGTCCTCACTTGTCCTCCCTGGGGGCAGCGAAGCTGCCACAATATGGCAGGAAGGGTTGTAGAGAGGGGCAGGGCCCTTCCTCATCGTCAGGAAAAGAACTGGCCCGCTCTACTGGGCACGATGACAGGGGCTCCCACACCAGCCCTCTGCCTGCCAGTCTATCTGGAGTCAGCATCCACTTCCCAAACCACAAGCCCACAGTCAGTGCCCCAGGGCCAGGGTCCCCGGGGCCAAGAAGAAAAGAAGACTATTAAGTCTGGCATGCAAACCCCTCTGTCCCCAATAATCTAGCCCCAGCCTCCCTTCCGGTCCCACATAGTCCTCCACGGAAACCACACTGAGATCCCAGTTACCATCTGTACCCAAAACTTTGCTTGTGGCATTCACTCGGCCTGGAATTCCCTGTATTTATTCTTTTCTTGACTCAGAAAAGTCCAGGGCCCAGTTCCCCTATCACCTGCAATGGGAAGCCTCCACCAGAAAGAACTAATCCTCTCTCTGAGCTCTTCGCCTGCCCCCAGACAGGACAGCCCTCATCATGCCCTCCGTCCCCACCAGACTGAGCACTGATGGGCAGAGTCCCTGCCAGGCTCACCAGTGGGTGCCCAGCAGAGGGGCCTGGTGCCCGGCAGGCAACTCAATCATGTTTATCCAGCTGAATAGAAGGCACTACACTCCCCCTTTTATTCTCACTTGTTAAAGCTGCTCTTGCAATTCTACGTGACAGTGGATAGAATTAGAACAAACTAATTCTATAGCAACAAAGCTGGGGGCCTGACTGTTCCTTGCTGACATCACTTGTTTTTCCTGAAAGCCAGTCGGATGGGAAAAGAGGGTGCAGGGGAGCAGGGAGGAGACCCGAGGTTCTAGCTGCCAAAGCTGCCTCTCGATGCAGTCGAGCAGCCTCCTCACGGGAGTCCTCTGCTACGGCTGGAGCAGGAGGGACGGGACCAGATGAGGGTGTACTGCTGGGGGCGCCTCTCATTCCCCAGGGCCCGAGACCAGGGCGAGGAGGCAGGGCTACCTGGAAATGAACCATCTAATCTCACACCTGGGAGCTCTGGTAGCATAGTGGCTGAGGCACTTGACTGCTAACCAGAAGGCTGGCGGTTCAAACCCACCAGCCACTCCTTGGAAGGAAGATTGGGCAATCTACTTCCGTAGGGATACTGCCTCAGAAATCCAAGGAGGGGACGCTATGAGTCGGGCTGACTCGACGGCACATAACAATAACAACAACAACAATCTCACACCTGGAGTAAGACCTGGAAAGGAACCAGTCAACTCCCATCATTTCACAGATGAGGACACACTGCCTAGGGAAGGACAGTGGCCAGCCCAGGTCACATGGATGGTAACAGACAAAGCCAGGCTTGCAATTGGAGCATCAAACCTCTAAGGCAGGTGCCACTCCTCGGAAGGAAGGTTGGGCAACCCTACTTCCGTAGTGATACTGCCTCGGAAACCCAAGGAGGGGTCGCTATGAGTCAGGGCCGACTCGACGGCAAACAACAACAACAACAAGGCAGGTGTTGCCGACTCGATTCCGATGATGGCCACCCTGTGACTGTGCTCTAAGGCAGTTGTTGCCGACTCCATTCTGATGACTGTGACCCCGTGTGTGGGCTCTAAGCCAGGTGTCACCAACTTGATTCCGATGATGGCAACCCCGTGACTGTTCTCTAAGGCAGCTGTCGCCAACTCCATTCCAGCGATGGCAACCCCGTGCGTGGGCTCCGTTCGGTTCCCAATGGTGTGGCCTTTCCCAAGTTGGTCTCCAGGCCTTTCTTTGCGGGTGCCTCTGGTGGACTTGAACCTCCAGGCCTCCGACCTTCTGGTTAGTGGCCTGACATACTAACTGGTGGCGCCTTCCAGGGACTCCTAGCAAATCTCTGGTCCTGCATTTTTCTTGCTAGACTGCTCTCTTCCTGGTGCCTGAGGCACTTGACTGCTAACCAGAAGGTTGGAGGTTCAAACCCACAAGCCACTCCTCGGAAGGAAGGTTGGGCAATCTACTTCCGTAGTGATACTGCCTCAGAAACCCAAGGAGGGGTCGCTATGAGTCAGATCCGACTCGATGGCACTGAGTTTGGTTTGGTTTTGGTTTATTTGAGGGTTACTGAAAATGGTACTAACATTATTTTCTTTATGAATCTCTGCTAACCAGCATTTGGCAATGAGTGTTTTTTTTTTTTAAGTGAAGTATTCTTTTAATTTTAAAATATATTAAATAGAAAACTCATTTAATTCAGTAATATTCCTTAAGTATTTGCTCCCCTGGGATCGAAATGTAAGATGAAGGCCCCTGTCTAGTTAGGTCTCTATGAATCCCTCTCTTGGCCCTGGTAATGGCCCCAACGTGGCTGGAATGGCCCCAATGTGGCTGGCCCAAATACCTGCAGGACCAAGTATGCTCCTGCCTCTTGAGGCTGTGTATCCCGACTGTGGAAGCGAGAACCAAGCATTAAACAAACTTCTTAAATATGCCAACTATGAAATGTGATAAAATGTCAACCGAGTGGGAGGGCTTCTTCTAGTCATTTGCTTCTCGGCTAATTCATTCCACTGCATATAAAACAAAACAAACACCTGCAGAGGTGACGTTCATTCCAGTGTCATTGCCACAGAAGGAAGAAGACAGCGGTAGCTTCTAGAAGTTCATCCTGTCCCTCCCTGTTCCTGCCCCTGTGACAACATGGTCCCCTTTCTGCCCCCGTTCCTGCCCCTGGGACAAAGTGGTCCCCCCGGCCCCGTTCCTGCCCCTGGGACAACATGGTCCCCTTTCTGCCCCCATTCCTGCCCCTGTGACAACATGGTCCCCTTTCTGCCCACTCACGTCAGGGTCCAGCTCATCTAGCTCATTTTCCAGGGTCCTCAGTTCCTCCTCTGTTAGGGCTCCGAGGATTTCATCTTCATCCAGGTCCCGGTACTTCTCTAGCTCCCGTCTGTACGACATTGTGGGAGAACCTGTCTCTGTCTTACAGCTTCTGTGCAGATCTAGGACCTACCAGAAAGAGAAGAACCTTAGACAGCGCCTTCTTGGACGAGACTGATGCTCTCAGAGCCTCAATGGATGCTCATCATGCATATGGCAACCGGGGCAGGCTATATAAATCACCAGCGTAGTCATCACTATGGTGGAATGCTGCACTAATTTGGACTAATTCTCTCACAGAAGTGTGCAAGGTGAAAGTCTGTAGGGCATGTGATTTAATGAACTGTAATTGGTTGTATTTGGCATGCTCCATTGATTACAAGCAAGTGGGTGATTATAAATGGCTTAAGAATGCCTGAAAACAATTTGATTCTTCAAGGCGTCTGAATACTTTTCTGCACAAAGCCCTACCCTTCACCCTGCACCCCAATGGGATTCACAGATACCAGCAACTCTTCCAAAGCTGAGTTTTCAAAGGAGGGCCACCAATTGCTAGCTGAGCACTGGATTACATGCAAGCCCTACAACACCTCAATCCTTAACAAAAAAGTAACTGACCATAACAGCATTTTGAAACAACAATTATTGGGGTGAAAATATATGTAACAGAATACTCGCCAACATAATGGCTAACTCTTCCTACCATATGCTGGGCAGCATGTCAGGCACATCACACGAGTTTTCTCATTTAACCTACGAGGCAGGCATTTACCATTTTGTGGTGAGGAAATTGAGGTCATACGAGTGTGCAGTAACTCACCCACAATCACATTACCAGGAAGTGGCAGAACTACAGTGTGAACCCACAGCCACTGGTGTTCAAAGCCCCGCTTCACTCTAGCCGTCACATCACAACCCCTTTATCATAGAATCACTTAATTTCATGCAGAAAGGGGACTGACTGTATAGTCTGGATCCTTCATTTTTGCCCCCAAGGCAGCTGGCCCAGAGGGAAGAAATGATGTACCCAGGGGCACGCATGGGGCCAGGGCCCCCATGCCCCACACTGTGCCCGTCCGCTAGGAAAAACTCATGCTCATCTGCTTCTCCTGGCTGACACTACACCTGTGTTCGAAGCCGATCTTGGCTACTTCCCATAGCTCACGACACACCATGGAAGTTGCTTCTTCTCATTTAAACCATTTAATCAATGAGGTCTGTTTTGCAGGTGGCCCAGGCTCTGTTTTGACTGATGATACTGAGTGTCTCTTTCCACAGATGTAGTCGATTTGATTCCTGTGTATTCCATTCAGCAAGGTCTACGTTTGCATTGTCAAAAAAAGGTATTTGCAATGAATAAGTCTTGCGAAATTCTCTCATGTAATCTCTGGCGTCTTTTCTATCACCAAGACCATACTTTTCAACTACTGATCCTTCTTTTTGTTTCCAACTTCCACATTCCAATCATCAGTGGTTATCAAGGCATCTTAATTGCATGTTTCAATTTCAGACTGCAGAAGTGGGTAAAAATCTTCAATTTCCTCATCGTTGGCACTAGTGGTTAATGTGTAAATTTGAGTAATAGTCGTACTAACTGGTCTTCCTTGTAGGTGTATGGATATTATCTTATCACTGACAGCATCATAGTGCAGGATAGATCTTGAAACATTCTTTTTGATGATAACACGACATCACTCCTCTTCAAATTTCTCATTCCCGGCATAGTAGACCATGTGATTGTCTGATTCAAAATGGTATTTTTGTATTTACAAGTGTATTTATGTATTACACTTAATTTTCAACAACTTCCAATTTTCCCACATTCATACTTATTACATTCCTTGTTCTGATTATTGATGGATGTTTGCAGTGTGCAGCTGTTTCTTCTCATTTGCTGGTATTGGAAATAGCAGTGGCGTAGCTTTGAGCATCATAGCAACATAGAAGCCAACACATATGACAAAATGACACACAGCTCCAGTATCATCAGTCAGAATGAGGCCAGGGGCTCACTGTGGAACAGGTCATCGATTGCTGACATTCAAGTTCAAGTTGAAGCTGAAGACAATTAAAACAAGTCCACAAGAGCCGAAGTATGACCTTGAGTATATCCCACCTGAACTTAGAGACCATCTGAAGAGCAGATTTGACGACATTGTACTCTAATGACTAAAGGCCAAAGGAGTTGTGGGATGACATCAAGGACATCACACATGAAGAAAGGTCATTAAAAAGGCAAGAAAGAAAGAAAGAACTAAAATAGATGTCAAGAGACTCTGAAACTTGCTCTTGAATATAAAGTAACTAAAGTGAAGGAAGAAATGATGATATAAAAGAACCAAACAGAAGATTTCAAAGGCAGCTCGAGAAGACAAAGTAAATATTATATTGAAACTTGCAAATACCTGGAATTAGAAAATCAAAAGGGAAGAACATGCTTGGCATTTCTCAAGCTGAAAGAACTGAAGAAAAAATGCAAGCCTCAAGTTGCAATATTGAAGGATTCTATGGACAAGATACTATGATGCAGGAATTATCAAGGGAATTGGAAGGAATACACAGAGTCACAGTACCCAAAAGAATAGGCTGGCATTCAAGCATTCCAAGAGGTAGCATATGATCGAGAGCTGATAGCACTGAAGGATGAAGTCCAAGTGGCAGTGAAGGCCTTGGCAAAAAACAATGCTCCCACTGAGATGTTTTAACAAACAGATGCACTGCTGGAGGCACTCACTCATCTGTGCCAAGAAATCTGGAAGACAGCCACCTGGCCAGCTGACTGGAAGAAGTCCATACTTGTTGCCCATGCCAAAGAGAGGTGATCCAAAAGAATGCAAAAATTATCGAACAAGATGATTAATGTCACATACAAGTAAAATTTTGCTGAAGATAATTCAAAATTGGTTGCACCAGTACATTGACAGGGAACTGCCAGAAATTCAAGCCAAATACAGAAGAGGACATGGAACGAGGGACATCATTGCTGATAGCAGATGAATCTTGCCTAAAAGCAGAGAATACTAGAAAGATGTTTACCTATGTTTTATTGACTAGTCAAAAGCATTTGACTGCATGGATCTTAACACACTATGGAAAACACTGAAGAATGAGAATTCCAGAATACTTGATTGTGCTCATGCCGAACTTGTACATAGCCCAAGAGGCAGTCGTTTGAACAGAACAAGGGGATACTTCGTGGTTTAAAATCAGGAAAGGTGTGTGTCAGGGGTATATCCTTTTACTGTACTTATTCAATCTGTATGCTGAGCAAATAATCTGAGAAATTGTATTACATAAAGAAGACTGCATCATCAGGATAGAAGGAAGACTCCTTAACAACCTGAGATATACAGATGACACAACCTTGCTTGCTGAAAGTGAAGAGGACTGAAGCACCTACTGATGAAGATCAAAGACTACAGTCCTCAGTATGGATTACATCTCAACATAAAGAAAACAAAAATTCTCACAACTGGACCAATAAGTAACATTACGATAAACAGAGAAAAGACTGAAGTTCTGAAGAATTTCATTTTACTTGCATCCACAATCAATGCCCATGGAAACAGCAGTCAAGAAATCAAATGATGTACTGCATTGGGCAAATCTGTTGCAAAAGACCTCTTTAAGATGTTAAAAAGCAAAGACATCGCCCTGAATACTAAGGTGCACCTAATTCAAGCCACGGGATTTCCAATCACCTCACACACATTTGTAGGAACTCTGGTGGTGTAGTGCCTAAGGCATTTGACTGTTAACCAGAAGGCTGGTGGTTCAAACCCACCAGCCACTCCTCGGAAGGAAGGTTGGGCAATTTACTTCTGTAGTGATATCGCCTCGGAAACCCAAGGAGGGGTCACTATGAGTTGGGACCAACTGACAACAGTGAGTTTGGGTTTTTTTTTTTTTGGTCATATGCATTTGAAGGGAGCTCTGGTAGCATAGTGGCTAAGACACTTGCCTGCTAACCAGACGGCTGGCAGTTCAAACCCACCTTGGAAGGAAGGTTGGGCAATCCTACTTCCGTAGTGATACTGCCTCGAAAACCCAAGGAGGAGTCGCCATGAGTCGGGTTTGACTCGATGGCACATAACAACAACAACAACAACATGCATTTGAAAGCTCAACAATGAATAAGAAAGACTAAAGAAGAATGATGCATTTGAATTCTGGTGTTGGCAACGAACACTGACTATACCACGGACTGTCAGAAGAACCAACAAATCTATCTTGGAAGAAATACAGTCAAAAATCTCCCTAGAAGTGAGGGTGAGGCTTTGTCTAACATACTTTGGACATGTTATCAGAAGAGTCTAGTCCCAGAAAGGACACTGTGCTTAGTCAAGTGGAAAGTCAGTGGAAAAGAGGAAGACCCTCAATGACATGGGTTGACACGGTGGCTGCAACAATGGGCGCAAACATGGCAATGATTTTGAGGTGGCTCAGGACCTGGCAGGGTATCCTCGTTGTACACAGGGTCACTGTGAGTCAGAACCGACTCGATGACACCTAACAGCAACAACCAATCAATGAGGAAACAAAGCCTAGCGCCTAGGGCTCAACCCCGGGCCCCCAACATCAGACCCCAGGGCTCCCCACTACACAGTCTGTAGCCTAATCTAAGCAAGAGATCCTTAGCCCTTCTCTCCTCCAGCTCAACTAAATTTGATAACATTGCTGAGTCACACACCCTCTGAGCCCAGGTCACATGTCACCTCCTCAGTGAAGCCTCAGCAGTCCCTCACTAAGCAAAGCTCATCGCGGCCTGTAGCACTGCATCCAAGCCTCTCGACACATCTCCTCTGTCTGAAACAAAGTTGGAGAACAGAGGCTTAGACTCACTGGTGGGTGGTATCAGAAAGACACTCAGAACCACACAAGAAGGGACGGAGGGGCAGGACCATCTGGAACACACTTATTGGAAAGCTGGACAGGTTTGGGACTGTGGGAGCACCCCAGGCCTGTTATCTCTGCTACTAGCCTCTTTTCCTAGATGATTTGCAATGAAATCTTTACCTCCCCGTTGGTAGGGCCTGTGTTTGCTTCATCCTCCCACCTCTGCTCTCCAGGGCCTGGGCCAAGGCCAAGCACATGGTGGGGGGTAGTTTTTACTGCAATGAACCCCATTCCAGTTCTCTATCTGCCTTTAATGGTCCAATCAGACATCCTTGAGGAGAACATGGGCTTGTCTGCTCTTGAAAAATGTTAGCTTGCTGCAGAAACTGCTGTTACCTCTGTGTTTGTCCCCATCTGTCCTTTGACTACGTGAGCTGAGCCATCAGTTTTCTGAAGCTAACGGGCTAACCCAGTGGCTCGAGGCTTGTTCGTTCACCTGCTGTGGAGTGGAGGGCAGCCCCGTGACTTGCTGAGTAGTTGTCTCGGTGCCATCTTCTTCATAGAAGTGTTTGTTTTCAGACTCTCGTGCAAACAAAGTCCACGCTCATCTGTGAAATGACTGATGGAACTTCCCAGAGAAGAGAGAAAAGACCAGGGAAGACGACAACCAAGCAATGAAAAAGTTCGTCGCTAAATAAAAACAAAGTCATTTTCTGAAACCAAAGCTCAAGTTCACTAAGCCAACAGGAAAAGCCCCATTTCAGGCAGCAGAGAGCGCGTTTGGTTAGTGTAAGTGTGTGTGTGTGTGTGGGGGGGGTGCTATATTTGCAAGGGAAATGGGAGTATGTGACAGACGGCTTGATGAGAAAGGCCTTGTTTCCCAGACACAGAAAACTCCGGGGCCATCCCTTCTCCGAGATGGGCCCGGCTTGGTCTATGCCCTCCTTTAACCAGACCCCAGGAAGGCAATGCTCATACCATAAATGGGGCCCCCTTGATTCACTTCTATTTACTTCCCAGAAAACACAACCAGCTGCCTACGCCCCGCTATAGATGAAGACAGGCTCCCCGGAGGTCCTCAGAGAACCACCTAATTTGGCTTTTCCTGAAGGAAGCCATGAAAGGGGCCAAGTGGGACCCTGTGATGCACATGGAGGCTTCCAGAACCAACTCACAGAGATGTCAGAACCACCTCCAAACTCTTAGGGTCTTTCAGGTAAGCTGCCAAACACAAATTTTGGGCACTCAAACAGTTTTGGGTTCTACAAAGTTCCACAGGACTCCTGACTGCAGAACTTCTTGAAAGCTTTGATGTGCTAGCAGGCTTGGGGTATCGCCAAGAGGGGGAGGTTGCAAACAGAAATTCCCAAACCTTCTTGACCAGGAAACCATTATCTAGGGAACTGTTCCTGGAATTCCATCCCATGAAACAAAGTTGGAAAACAGAGGCTGAGACTCATCGGTGGGTCATACCAGAAAGACACTCAGAACCACACAAGAAGGGACGGAGGGACAGGACCATCTGGGACACACCTCTTGGAAAGCTGGACAAGTTTGGGACTGTGGGAGCACCCCAGGCCTGTTATCTGTGCCACCAGACTCTTAGATGATTTTCAAAACAATTTAGAAGAGTCACAGACTGACCCCGGAGGTGAAGGAGCCAGTGTGAGGGGGGAGAGGCCCCTGGACTGGACGAGAGTGGGCCAGTGACATGGAGCAGGGAAGGGGGAGGACGTAGGCAGAAACCATGAGGCCCGCTGAGGAAGGGGCGTGGGGCTCAGAGATGCCACCTGCAGGGTGCAATCATCAGAAGGGTCCTCACATCTCCTGAAGAAGGCTCCGTCTTACCGCAAACGGGAAAAGTGACGCATCACTTACGCACCCCAAGGCGCTGTTGAATTCAAAACTCCTAGTTCATACTTTAAAAAACCTTTTCTGATGCCAACTGTCCTTGCGGATACCACGGAAGGATGAGGCATTACATTAAATAAGCTGTGGGGAAGCTAGGACTCCTGAGGTAAACTACGAGGCTGTCAGCTCCAGCCACACTCATCCACTTGGCTGGCGGAATGGATTCGGTGAGGAAGGATTCTCCTCCTGTGGTCACTGATGTGGGGGAACTGGAGGTGAGAAAGAGGAGGGTGGAAGGGAGATGAAAACCAGCACACTGGCCGAGCCCGTCGCAAGCTCGGTCTTAAAATATGGCTCGGAAGACATTGTATTTTATCAGTATTAACAGAAAGGTCTCTGCTTCCTTATAAAAGAGGTGTTGTGGACGGAGCCCATGCCTGCGGTTCCCCACATGTTGGCTAAGAGCTAGTTGTGTTGGTAACTCCCTGGAGGATCCTCACTCAGTTCTTTCCCTTCTCTGGGCCCCCATTTGTGCATCTGTAAAATGAAATAACTGTGCACATCCATGTTTTTTCTCTCCCTTCCCTCTCTTCCTTTCCTCTCCCCCTTCCTCTTTCCTTTCTTTCTTCCATCCTTTCCTCCCTCCCTCCCTTCCCCTTTCTCTCTCTCTCTTTTTAATTGTGGTAAATATCTACGTAACAAAACACTCATCAGTTCAACAATCTTCACACACACAGCTCCAAAACCAAACCAAACTCACTGCCCTCTAGTCCTCCCGACTCATAGCAACCCCTCCTTGGTTTCAGAGGCAGTATCTCTATGGAAGTAGAAGTCTTCCTTCCAAGCAGTGGCTGGTGAGTTTGAACCGCCAACCTTCTGGTTAGCAGTCAGATGCCTTAGGCACTATGCCACCAGAGCCCCTCATATATCTCAGTGACATTAAATTATGTTCATCATGTTGTCTAACCATGTGGGTGGTTTTTAAGCTGTGCCCAGGGGACCTCTCAGACTGAGGAAGTGCCTCCAGGGCCACCACAGGGAGATAAGAAGGACAGACTCACTGAAGGGACTCAATCTTGATTTTAGCTGTTATATTTGGGGTTCCACATAAAATTCCCCTTGAAGAGAGGATTCTGTGGCTAAAAGAGAAAAAAAAAAGTTGGACATCATTGGACTGGGTTTCTTGGTCCACAGAGCGATATGGTGGCAGCACCCACTCCATAGGTATCGCAGGGATGACGTGGCAACAGAGATGAGGGGCACTGCCTGGTCAGCCTGTCAGTTGTCATTAGCAGGCTGCTTGCCCCGTGGGGCAGTGGATGGCTCGGTGCAGCTCTTCTAGGTGGCTCCCACCAGATGACTGGGTGGGACTATGCAAATGTGTGGTGCCTGTGCCCAGCAAGGGGATTGGATAGCTTGTTAATAATGTAACTAAGGTACATGGCACCCTTGTTCAGGTAGGACCATGGAAATAAGGCGTATGGAACCCTAATGTGGGGATTGATCAGTTTGGTCATTTCATTAGGCTTAAAATCAGCACTCCCAGTAGTGTCATCGAGACAGAGAGCAGCCAGGAGTGGAGCATGTCCTTGGACCTGACATCCCTGCACGGAGATGATGGCAGAGAGATGGTAGCAGCAGAGGCAGCAGGACTGAGAGAGCAGCACGAGACAGAGCAGCAGGCTTGCCGGCCCACACGGTGAGAAAGGTGGGTGCCTTTGGGCAGGAGGCTTGCCGGCAGAGTGGGGTACACCTATCAGAATTGCTAAAAGAGCTTTGTAACACTTGCCCAAGCAGGGCAGAGGCCAGGCCGAGAGACCAAGGACCAAAGAGAGGCGTGCCTGTGGCATGGCCGTGGGGAGGCTGTCCTGATGGAAGAATTGCATCCTGAGTGCATCACTGAAACTGAGTAACAGCCTGTTACTTCCCTGATAAACCCCACAGTCATGAGTATCATCTGTGAGTTCTGTGTGGCCATTACAATGACGGTAACTGTCTCCCTCTCATGAAGTTAGAAAAGGCTGGAAGATGTCACCCCCCTATCCTTTGGGCACCCACACACACTATCACAAGACTGTAAGGTCCCTCAGGACAAGACCTATGTCTTATATGTCACCATGTCCCCAGAGCCTAGCTCTGTGCCTGACCCAGAGGTGCCCCTGAGGAGGGGATGAGCACATCTAGGTTCTGCTCTAGTGTCCTTGGAACCTTGGAAAAGGACCTTCTCCTTTGATCATCTGTTTTCCCACCCTTAAGATGGAAAGACTGGACCAGGGCTAGGAGAGCTGGGGATCCAAGTGGGATGGGACAGGCAGGCAGGAAGTGTGAAGCCTCCCAGGATCCCATCATGGCCCACCTGAATGAGAACAGCCACCCTGTAACATTCCTTATAAATTGAATCCTCAGTAAGAAGAGTTGGTTAGGGGGGAAAATGCCTACATAAATTCAAAACTGAAAAACGTAAGTCTTCCACTTCTGGTGGGAACTTTGTCCACAGCACATCCAGCCACCTCAATGGCAGAAGCCCTAAGCCTCTGCTAAACATGGAAGGGGAATTTACAAGCTGTGCCGGGAAGCACAACTCAGCAGGTTGGGCTGTAAAAATTAGCGGGTCCAGGGCTGAGGCTCCCCATCAGGGAAGCTTCAGAAGTGAAAGCTCTGAGCCAGGGAAGCTCCTGGGATCCAGAGGTCTGGGTGCTCATTAATTCATTGATGGGAAGTGGGTCCAGTCTCTCCTGCTAATGGCCTCTCCAGCCTCTGCCCATACAGGACAGTCGGGGAGGAGCCACTTGGGCGGTATCTGATTTATGGAATGAACTTCCCTGAGTTCAGGAAGTGCTGAGTCACAGTTCAAACGAATAGTTTCCAGTTAGACCATCTTCTTATTTCAGTTGCAGTCAATGTCTTCAGGATGAACTAAGAAAGGCTGATTTCAAACAGAGTTGACTTCATACACTATTAACCATCATTAAGACATGATCTCTCATCATTAAATCCTGCATCACAGAATCATTCTGCTATCAACTGCTGTCTCCTGACCCTCTCTCCTTCCGTGGCTTCAGGGACACAAGAGTGCCTGTGACACCCCTGATCCCTCCCAAGTAGGCTGTGCCTCTCCCCTCAGCCTCTCCATAAGGGGCACCTCTTGGGCAGTCTCATGCTTTGTACAATGTGACCACCCACTTTCAGACTCATTCACAACCTGTGATATGCAGATGACACAACTTTGCTGAAAGTGAGGATGACTTGAAGCACTTACTGATGATGATTAATGGCTACAGTCTACAGTCTGGATTACTCCTCAATATAAAGAAGACAAAAATCCTCACAACTGGTCCAGTAAACAGCTTCACAATAAACGGAGCAAAGACTGAACTTGTCAAGGACTTCACATGACTTGGTTCTACAATCAACACCAACAGAAGCAGCGGTCAAGACATCAGATGTATCACACTGGGCAAATCGGCTGCAAAAGACCTCTTTCAAGTGCTGAAGAGCAAAGATGTCTCCTTGAGGACTAAGGTGCACCTAACCCAAACCATGGTATTTTCAGTCACCTCTCATGCATGTGAGAGCTTGACAATGAATAAAGAAGACCAAAGAAGACTTGATGCTTTTGAGCTGTGGTGTTGGCAAAGGATGCTAAGAGTACCATTGACTGCAGCTGGAATGCTCCTTGAAAGCAAGAATGGCCAGACTTCATCTCACCTACCTTCGTCATGTTGTCAGAAGGAACCATTTCCTGGAGAATGATATCAAGTGTGGTAAAGTGGAAGGTCAACGAGGAAAGGGAAGGCCCTCGATGAGATGGATTGACACAGTGGCTGCAATGATGGGCTGAGGTACAGCAAGGCTCATGAGGCTGGCACAGGACTGGGCAGTGTTTCATTCTGTTGTCCATGGGGTCACTATGAGTCAGAGCCAATGGATGGCACCTAACAACAACAACTCTCAGTTGATTGGATACAGAGGGTGCCTGGCCCAGGGGCAGCCAATTGATTGGCTAGTCAATGACTTATGAGGTGGCCCAGGACCAAAAACGAAGAGTGGAACAAATGGGTTTCTTTAGTTCATGGCATTAAACTAAGACTTGAGGAGAAAGTGGGGCAGCTGGCAGGGAGGCTGAGGTGAACATAATGAGTATGTGGAATCCAAGTCTGTGAGGAAAGGGTCATGCTGAAAGTGAGCGTGGTCATGAGAGGAAGAGTTCCCTGCCTTAGAGGAAAATGGAGACACCGAATGCCAAACTGCCCTAAGGCCTGCTTGTTATGGTTCACGTTGGATTCCCATGAGACCCCTGTCTCCACTGCACTTCCTGCCTCCACCAGTCTCCCTTCCCTCTCATACTAAAGTAATGTGGATGGGTCCCTGCTCCTTGCAGCCAAACAAGAACAAGAGCTCACTCTTGGTCCTCTCCTCTTCTGATCCCTCCTTGATGATGACTTGTTCTTGGTCCACCTGTTCCTCTAGGCTCTGCCCTCAGCTCACTTTCATGCTGCCCCTGGGTGGTTCTCATCCTCTCCTGTGTGGCTTCTGTTACCTGCAATAGGCAGATGAGCTTCTGATCTTCCCTGTACAGCCCAAGCCCTTCCTGAGCCCCAGCTCCCTGGATGTCACCTGGAGAACAGATGAAGGACTAGGGAAAGGTGGTCACATTATGAAATCTTTGATGGGCTGACCTGGGGAAGATGGAACAAAAGTATTCTGTGAGACCTAAGAGGGCAGAAGACATAGATTGACCGAGATTATCAAGATGTGGGAAGAACACGCTCAGGAATTCTCAAGCTGAAAGAAATGAAGAAAAAATGCAATCCACAAGTTGCAATATGGAAGGTTTCTATGGGCAAATATTGAATGATGAAGAAAGAATCAAAAGAAAATGGAAGGAATACACAGCATCACTGTGCCAAAAAGAATTTGTCAATGTTCTACCATTTCAGGAGGTAGCATATGATCAAGAACTGATGGTGTTGAAGGAAGAAGTCCAAGCTGCACTGAAAGAACTGGCGAAAGACAGGGCTCCAGGATTTGGTAGACTACCCATTGAGATGTTTCAACAAATGGATCCAATGCGGAAGGCACTCATTGTTAATGCCAAGAAATTTGGAAAACACCTACCTGGCCAACTGACTGGAAGAGATCCATATCTGTGCCCATGCCAAAGAAATGTGATCCAACAGAATACTGAAGTTATCAAACAATATTATTAATATCACACACAAGTAAAATTTTGCAGAAGATAATTAAAAAATGGTTGCAGCAGTACATTGTTAGGGAAGTGACAGAAATTCAAGCCAGATTCAGAAGAGAGTGTAGAACAAGGGATATCATTGCTGATGTCAGATGAATCTTGACTGAAAGCAAAGAATATCAGAAAATTGTTTATCTGTGCTTTATTGACTATGCAAAGGTTTTCAACTGTGTGGATCATGACAAATGATGGATAACATTTTGAAGAATGGGAATGCCAGAACACTTGTTCTCATGAGGAACCCTTTACATAGACCAAAGGCAGTTGTTCAAACAGAACAGGGGAACACTGCGTGGTTTAAAATCAGGAAAGGAGTGTGTCAGGGTTGTATCCTTTCGCCACACTTATTCAATCTGTATGCTGGGCAAACAATCCAGGATGTGGACTATATGAAAAAGAACGTGGCATCAGGATTGGGGGAAGGCTCCTTAACAACCTGCGATATGCAGATGACACAACCTTGCTTGCTGAAAGTGAAGATGATTTGAAGCCCTTACTGAGGAAGATCAAAGACTGCAGTCTGCAGTATGGATTATACCTCAACACAAAGCAAACAAAAATCCTCACAATGGGACCAATATGTAAGATCACAATAAATAGAGAAAAGGTTGAAGTTGTCAGGGATTGCATTTTACTTGGATCAACAAGCAACGCCCATGGAAGCAGCAGTCAAGACATCACATGATGTAGTGCACTGGACAAATCTGCAGCAGAAGACCTCTTTAAAATGTTAAAGAGCAAAGATGTCACTTTGGAGACTTAGGTGCACCTGACCCAAGCCATAGTGTTTTCAGTCACCACATATGCATGTGAAGGCTGGACAATGACTAAAGAAGACTGAAGAAGAACTGATGCATTTGAATTGTGGTGTTGGCAAAGAATACTGAAAATACCATGGACTGCCCGAAGGAGGAATAAATGTGTCCTGGAGGAAGTGCAGCTGGGTCGCTCCTCAGAAATGAGAATGGCCAGACTTCGTCTCAC
>NW_006921761.1:405496-406137 GCF_000298275.1 Orycteropus afer afer
TGGACAGCCACAGATTTGGGTTTGGGTTTTTTTTTGGGTAAGCAGAGATGACAGTCTTACAGGTGAGTTTGATGCATCAGTTGGTGGTGTGGTTGTGAGTTGACTAGTGATTTAAGGCTTTTCGAGTCATAATTCCATCACGAAAGACAGCCTTGGAGCCACTGGATGGAGGAGGATGGGGACTTAAGGACCAACTATGTTTCAAAGACTTGTTTTCTGGCCTCTAGACATTTATTTACCCTGGCTGGCCTCCTTCTCTTAACCACATGGGAAACTTCTAAAAAAGTAATGCAACGCAACACAACTCACTGCTGTGGAGTTGGATCCGACTCACAGCGGCCCCTCCTTGGGTTTCCGAGGCAGTTATCACTATGGAAGTAGATTGCCCAACCTTCCTTCCGAGGAGTGACTGGTGGGTTTGAACATCCAGCCTTCTGGTTAGCAATCAAGTGCCTTAGGCGCTGGGAAACTAAATGTAAGGTTTGACTCTGACACATTCTGCAGCTGCTACACGCCCCACACAGAGCCTCAAAGGCCCACATGTCAGTCCCAGCTGTCATACGGCTTAAATTAGAAAAACCTCTTGAGTGTGTGTGTGTGTGTGTGTGTGTAGGAGGGCTGGGGATGAATGTGTGTGTGTG
>NW_006921761.1:407882-416627 GCF_000298275.1 Orycteropus afer afer
TTGGTAATTAACTCCATGGTGGAATCTATCGGAGCAGCTGAGTAGCTGCTTTGGGGTTGTGGTCTGCTTTCCGTATATAAGCAGCAGCTTTGGGAACGACTGGCCTCCAGCCTTTTGGCACACTTGAATCCTTCACGTAGCCGAGTCTTCATTCAGCAGCCTGCCATGCTCTGCCAATCTTGGGACTTTTAATGCAAGTGAATCAATGGCTTGCCTTGTGGTTTGGTAATATTGGGACTGTGCCTTTTCACTTGTCGAAGCTGGGTTTGTCAGCCTCAGCAGCCACAGCTGCCTGAGTGAAGAGAAGCCTCCAGCTCCAGTGGCCGGGAGCAAGAGGCAGAGCTGAAGCCCAGGGCCGAGGGGCTTTCACCCAGACCCTAGAGCCTGGCACTTTGAGTTCGGACTTCTAACCTCCAAAATTGTGAGAGAATAAACTCCTGTTTCTTCAAGCCATTCCACCTGTGGTATATTCTCTTCAGAATGGCACTAGGGAACCAGAACACTGACATTCCTCTTGTCCATTCTGCACACACGGACTTTCTGACCTCACCTCATAGAAGGTGTCAGCATGAGTTACAGCTTTGCGAAGCAGGTCTCTCTGCACTCCCTGAAAAGCCAATATGAAAATTAGCATGAACAATGCCAAAAGGCTAATGGCAAATGAGGGAAATATGTTTACTGCACATCTGATAAAGGGCTAATTTGCTTCATAGACAAAGAGTTCCTACAATTAGTAATAATAATAATAATAATAGTAACTGGAATAGCCCGTGAAAATGTGGGGGAAGGAAAGAAATGAGCAAGTCACAGAAAAAGAAGTACAAGTGGTTAATAAACATGTGAATACACAATGACTCCCATGGAAAAGCAAAAGGAGAAATGACCTATCAGTTCTTACCCATCTGACAAATAATGAGAGCATATGAGAATTCCCGGTGTTCAGGAGATACAGAGAGAACAGCGTTCCTTCACCTTGGTACACCCTCTTTCAAACCTTATCTATCAAAATACACAGACCTTCAGGTCCTTTGATGCAGCAATTACCCTTCTAGGAGCTTCTCTACCAGTTTATGCACTGGGCTGTGCAGAGCTCCGTGTACAGATCACCAGGCACAGCATCACCTATCCCAGTAGGAAACGAAACCACATAAAGTCCATCCAGAGAGAAGTGGGCAAAGGAGAGTGAAAGAAAATCAAAGATGCATGGAAACGAGCAGTCCAAGGGGAGAGTGGACCACATGACCTCTGTGACCCTGAGACCAGAACTAGATGGTGCCCAGCTACCACTGCCAATCACTCTGAAAGGGCTCACAGTAGGATGCCCTGGATAAAATGGGAGAAAAATGTGGAACAAAACTCAAAATAATAAAAAAGACCAGGCTTACTGGTCTAATAGGGACTGGTGAAACCCCTGGACTGTGGCCCTTAGTCACCCTTCAGGCCTGAAACCGAACTCATCCCGATGGTTCAACTTTCAGACAAGCAATGGACAGGCCCACGGGGTGGAGAATGACACCAGGGCAGGACGTACTCCTTAGAACAACCAGATGAGATCAGAAGGGCAGCATCTGCTCAAGAATGAAACTCAGAAGGCAGGAATGGGTGGCCAAGAAGGAGAGAGGGAAAGCAACCACAGGGAGGAAGTCGGAAGAGTGCTGTTACATTGGGGGGACTGCGTGTAATGTCACAAAACAAAACGTGTATGAAGAGTTGAATGGAAAACCAATTTGCTCTGTAAACATGCACTCACATCACAATAAAAAGGTTAAGAGAGAGAGAGAGAGAAAGAGCTGGGCAAATAAAGAGTAGTGCAGACAGGGTGTGGAATGCCAGAGGGATGATTGACTCATGGCCCATTATGCTTCCCAACCCACTGTTGTCAAGTCCACTCCAGCTCACAGGTCTTTAGGGAACAGAGTAGAACTGCCCACAGGGTTTGCAAGGCTATAAGCCTTTACCGAAGCCAACTACCTCCTACCTCATCTTTCTCCCACGGAGCGGCTGGTGGGTTCGAACCACTGACCTTTTGGTTAGCAGCCAGATGCTTTAACCACTGCACCCCTAGAGCTCCTTTGGTGTGCACCTGAACTTCACAATTAAAAAAAAAAAATCACTGCCATCGAGAAGATTCCAACTCATAGTGACTGACCCCTTTGGGTTTCTGAGGCAGTACATCTTTACGGAAGTAGATTGCCCAGTCTTCCTTCTGTGGAGTGGCTGCTGGGTTTGAACCATCAACCTTCTGGTTAGCAGTCAAATGCATTGGGCACTATGCCACCAGAGCTCCTTGAGCAAGCATTATTCTGTACTTACTGCACTGGGCCCTGGGCTGAACTTTTTACAACAAATATTCCTAGCCATCTTAAGAACTCTATGAGGCAGGTGCTTTAGTTATACCCATTTCATAGATCAACTGAAGTGCAGAAAGGTTAAGAAACTTGATCAGGGTCCCAAAGCTAAGAAGAGGTCGAGCTGGGATTTGAATCCAAACACGCCACCCAGCGGCACTCACCCTTCCCCACGATGCCTTCCTCTGGTAGCAGCACATGATGGTGGCAGTGTATGGCCCTCGTCTTAAGAATTTCACATGTAACAACCATTTTAATCCCCCAGGAAAAGTCCACTTCATAGATACGGAGACACAGATATGAGGGGTTAACAAAGTTATCAGCGATTACACAATCAGTAACTGGCAGAGTTTAGGTCTGAACCCAGGAAGGTGGTCTCCAGAGTCCATGTTCTTAACCACTGAGCTAAATTTTCTCCCATCCAGAGCCCCTCATGACACATCCTCTTAGAATTAGGGCTAAGAGAGCATCTCTCTCTCTTGAAACGCTGTGTCCTTCCCTGTGTTACTGGACACTAAGAGCCTGTCACGCAGCCTGTCTCCCTTTCCACCTTGGCTGCCATGATTCCTGTCAGAGCTGGTCTGAGTGACATCGTCACGCTCAGCCCAGATGCTGGCATCATTTTCTCTCCTTGTTCTCTGTGATGGGGGTTCCTGACCTGGGCTTTGGCATGGGCTTCAGGGGGCTCCACACTCTCTGAGCTGGTATGCACACTGTTGTGGCTGTTGGTATGTTCATGTTTCCTCAGAAAAGACCCACAGCTCCACCAGACTCTCAGAGCCTAGTCTTCAAGGTGTCTGCCTTTTTTTTTTTTTTTTTAAGTTTCCATTCTTAGTAGTTACATTGCCTGTGTAGGTTTCTTTTAAGTCGTCTCCAACTCTTAATGGTATAAAACCAAAAACCAAACTCACTGCCATTGAGTCAATCTGACTCATAGTGACCCCCTCCTTGGGTTTCTGGGGTGGTAAATCTTTATGGACACAGACTGCCCAGTCTTCCTTCTAAGGAGTGGCTAGTGGGTTTGAACCATCAGGCTTCTGGTTAGCAGTCAAATGCCTTAGGCACTACACTACCATAGCTCCCTAATGGTACAAGTGGAATACAATTTAAAAACCAGAAATAAATGCATGCAACTTCGCCCCTCCATTTGCATTGCAAAACCTTCTTGGGTTTGCATGGTGGAATCTGTCTGGACCTCTCTTACAGCGTTCATACTTCTGAGCGGTTCTGACGTGGGCCTCTCAGCGCCCCAGCCCTGCACTGGACAGATCCTTGTCCTGTGCTCGAAGACACGTGACTTGTGAGCAGTGTGAACCAGCTCCAGACCAGGAAGAGCCCTTGATTTGGAGTCAGGGCTTAAACGATCGTTGCACCATCTTAATGTAATGGTCAGAGGAAATGCTGTGTAACTAGCACTCACCTTGGTGCTCAGAGCATGGTCTAGGACCAGCAGCATCAGCGACCCCTGGGAACAATGCCCCATGTCAGGTCCCACCCCAGTATGCTGATCGTGAATCTGCCATTTTCAACACGATTCCAGGTGATTCAAATCAAGGTAATCACACGGTGGAAGGCGCTTTGGTTTTCTGGAGCATGTACTCTAGCTGGGTAACTCGGAACAGCTCCCACGAGGGCTCATAGTCCTATTGACAAAGGGGTAAGAAGGTCTGCCCTTGGTCCCTTAGGAGCACTGTGAGTTTTAAAGGAGATAATGGTCTCATTCATGAGTTGCATACAGTGAGGCGGCTGATAGGGGCTGGAGAGGCAGAGAGAGCAGAACAGGCTGGGCTCCACAGCGTCACGGAGCCGAAGGTGGGATGGGAAGGTGTGCTGTAAGTGTCGGTTGGTGTGTGACTGCCATATTACCTGTTTACTTCTCATTCATTCATTCAATGGTCAGTTGTTTACCAAGAATTAAAGTGGCGTGCACTATGCCAAACGCCGAGCTCTGAGCAAATACGGGGGGATGGGGGGGCGAACGAGCCACAGACCCTGTTCCCACGGAGCTTTCAGTCTAGCAGGAGATAAAGGCTATATGCCGACGACTGAACACACAGCGACAGGTGCTCTGAGTCCATGCAGCGGGCAATGAGAAGCGCAGTGTCAAAGGCTGGTGACAAGTCCACCAGACCAGGAGGGGAGAACAGAGCTCCAGACAGAAGCAGCAGCAAGAGCGCAGGCAGGGAGGCCCTACACTGCCCCGCACGGCTGCCTTGCAACCAGGAGGCAGCGAAGGTCTGGGGGAGCGCCAGCAGATGATTTTGGAAAAGCAGTTTCAGACTCCATCTGAGAAGGTCCTGGGGTTCCATGCTAAGGAATTAGGTTTTCCTCCAGCAGGAAATGGGCAGCCCCAGAGGGCAGAGAAGCAGCAGAGCCAGCGGCATATTTTGGGAAGATTCTTTTCACAGGGGCATGAGGAAGGGGAGGCTCGAGGCAGACAGACATTGGAAAGGCTCTGATGGTGGCTCGGGAGGGGCCAGGGCATGTGCAGATAGAAGCGAACAGGAGGGATACTGAGGAGGCAGAATCATCAAGACTGGTAGGCCAGATGAATGGAGACGTGAGAGGAAGGGAAGCTTCTGGCTTGGTGCCTGGGGGAACGCCATCACTGAAAACCAAGATGGAGGGCAAAGGAGGCAGAAGACAGTGAGGAACCTGCGCCTTGGCCTTTTGGGTTGGAAGTGCCTTTGGCTTTGCCCAATGGGCAGGAGCCACAGATCCCCAGAGAGGAGCAGGAAAGGCTGGACACATGGATTTGGGAGTTAAGAGTTTATAGTTAGTGGCTCATTTCCTACTGAGACGGTGCAGGGTGGAAACAGATTAGGGCTAGAGTGGCTCCAACACGGCCAAAATGAGTCTGTGAAGGAGACCGGGTAAAGCCGAGAGGCATTTCCGCTTCCCTCGATTCCCCTGGGCATGGAGAGTGGCCAGCCCAGGACTCACAACTCGTCACCCACCAGAATCGTCTCCAGGAAGGAACCTTGGGGCCACCACCCCAGAGGTCCCAGAGTGAGTGACGCTTGGGCTGGGGAGCCCAAGAAGATGAAGTGGGACGCATGACAGGCCCTATCTCCCTCTCCTTCCCCTCTCCTCCTCAAGACCCATAGGGTCCAGCTCTTTCACAAACCTTTTTCTCCAACCGAAAAACAAAAAGATGTAGGAGAAGAAGAAACGCTTGAGTTTGTTTGGCTTTTCACAGAAGACAAGGACCCAGGCCTTCTAACACTGAAGAAAAGCTCCCAGGTGCATCCTAGGTGGACTCCAGTGAGCTCATTTTTTCATCAAAAGCCGAGAGTCAGGTCCTATCGTGATTAACCAAACTCACTGTCGTGGAGTCGGATCTGACTCATAGTGACCCCTCCTCGGGTTTCCGAGGCAGTATCACTACGGAAGGACATTGCCCAACCTTCCTTCTTATTAACCAAAGGAGGATTAAAAATAAATAGTGAGGAAATGGCCCCAGCATTATGCTACTGGAATCATTATCTTCCATAAGAAACAGGGCTGTGGTTTTAAGCTAATAATGGATTCTAGCAGCCAAATAATTGATCTATCTGATGTTCTAGCTTTAACTGAAAAGGGAACTGGCCTTTTTAGAAATGTTGGCAGCCAGGCTGGTCCATTAGTAAGACTGAAAAATCAAAACACTGACTGGAAAAGGCCATTATCACTGGGCTCAGCAGGAGTCATTGACGGATGACGTCATTTCAGAAATAAGCAAGCCAAAGTCACGAGGCCTGGGCAGGTCCGATCACCGGCATCCCCCTCCTTTGCAGGCAGTGAAGTGGACCAAGGGGCTGCAGAACCCAAAGCAAGCATGGCTTCACTCTGCCCTTTCTTTGCTCTGCCACACCCCAGGGGAGTCGGGCAACTGCGGGGTGTGTGACTTCCAAGGATTGAGGAAGGCCCCTCAGATAGCCCTTACGGTCTCTTTTCACTCTCATCCCCTCTCCTGGGTCTTTTTCCTCATCTATCACACTCCTCCTCCCAGAAACATCCACACCCCCACCTTTGCCCCTGTCCGCAGCTCCCCCTACCTTTCCTGGCCCTTGGTTTCTCATCCACGTTCCAGAAAGTTGCAGAAAGTATCCCTGCAGGTCTCAGGCACGAGGCTGAGGGCGCCCAGCATCATCTCACTTAGCCCCATAGCAAGCCATATGCAGTAGGGGCTACTAGTATCCCCACTACACAGAGGGCGAAACAGGCTCGCACAGGTTGGGTCTGCGGCTCCAGTAAGGCAGTGGCAGATACTGTCCTCGGACCCTGTGGTGTGGCCCTGGCCAATATAATATCACCAATGACTTATCCACCAATTCTAATGGCCCTTTCCCGGCCTCATCCCCTCTGTCTCTTGGCAGCAACTAACACCGTTTACCTCTCTTCTGTCTCCTTTGGCTCTTGGGAAGCCCTTTATCTATCTCATGGTCCTCCACCCCTCCTCACCCTGAGTTCCCCTCCTCCCTCCTCACCTGGGCTCCCCTGCCCAACCTGGGCTCCTAGGACTTCATTCCTGGCACTTTGTTTTTCTCACCCTAGACGGACTCCCAAGAGAAACTCCAAAGCGACTTGATTCCAGGTCCACTGGGGACCGTCTTGTCCACCCCCTCATCGTCCCAGGTCACTGAGTGGTTAGCAGAGCTGGGACTGGAGCCAGGTGCCCTGACCTACAGGCCTATCCACCCTCCCATGACTCCACGCTGCCTGCCGCTACACCTCCAAGTGTTCCCAGCACTGCAAGATGCCTCCCACCCCAAGGAGGAGAAGGTGTGAGGCCCTGATAAGTTGGGGCGGAGGCTATTTTTAGAAGACACTAACTAGCTTTCCACTCAGGCTGGGAGGATCTCAAGGGCTGTCTAAAACTTGCATCTGTGACTCGCTCATTAAAGAGCATTATACACCAAAATGAGTGTCCCTTGTTTTCACTCTCCACCTGTTTATGATGTGGCTTGAATTAATGTGAATCTTAGTACTTGACTGGTTCCCAGCACAAATGGTCGACTACCAACTGGAAGGTTTGTGGTTTGAACCCATTCAGCGGCCCTGCACAAGAAAGGGCTGATGATCTGCTTCCTTAAAGATGATTTTAAAATAAATAAATAAATAAAAAACACCCAGGGCCATTCCGACTCACAGCGACCCCCATGGGTTTCCAAGGCGGTATAGCCAAGAAAATCCTAGGGTTCTACTCTCTAACACATGGGGTGGTTGGGAGTGGGAATCAATTCAGTGCCAATGGATTTGGGCTTGGTTTCCCCTTCATTCTTTGATCTGTGCGGTTTTGAGATGACTTTCAAGAAAATTGGAGAAAGTAAAGAAGAAACGATCAGGAAACGTCAGGACGAGGGCACTAGGGTCTGAGAGAGGGAAAAAGCAATGACTAGGAGCGGACGGAAGAAGCCGGGCCTCGGTGGAGGTGTCCACAGGTCCTGAAGCGCGGCCCGGTGCGGCGGGAAGGGTCGGGAACAGAGACGGGAAAGGCTGTTGGAGACCGAAGATCTCCCGGCGCGGCCCTCAGACTGTGACCTTGAGCCCAGGGGTCGGCGACCCCTCACGGCAAACAAAATGGCCGTCACCTTGAGCGGGCGGTGCGGGTCCTTGGGGCGCAGCGCCCGTGTTTAGGACCTGGGGTTCCTACACCGGAGCCGGGTCATCTTCGAGACTCCGAGGGAGGCGGAGGACGAGGCCAGGCCGCCGCCGCCAAGCTCTGTGATGGCCCGGAGGGCGCGGAGGGCGGCGCGGCACGGCCCCCTGGCGGGAGAGCGCGGGCGTTCCTCTCGGCACAGACGGGGAAACTGAGGCCAGGGAGAGGCGGGATTGGAACCGCTGGCGCTGCCCAGTGCATTGGGTCTTAAGCCGTTGGGGTTACGACCTCCTTTGAGAAGGTGATGCAGGGTCCCCCGCGGAGAGAGTCCCTGAAGCACCAGGCACGCACTTGCTGGGCCGTTCCCAGGGGGCGGTGGGTCCCCCGGATACGACGCGGGTCTAGGGGGACGCTCAGGTGTCTGGTTCCCCAAACTCCCGGCGGATGTGTGTCCCCTTGGCGCCCGGCCCGGGCCAGCGAACAGGTGGAGGCAGCGCAGGCGGCCAGGAGCGCGCCCTCTCTCCGCGCCCTCACCGCGGCTCCTCGCTCCGCGGCGGGAACCAAACCCGCCCCACAGACGGGGAAACTGAGGCCGGAAAGGGGGGCTTGCCAGAGTCCCCTCGCGAGTCGGCGACAGCGAGGGGCTTCCCGCCTCCGGGCGCCTTCCTGTCCACCGCGCCGTGTGACGCGCGAACCGTGCAGGGGCCTCGGCGGCTCCCCATTTTGGAAAGTTTTCCGGCCACAGACCCGCGCTGCCGAGCCCGGCCCTGGGCCGCAGGAGCACTTACGCCCCTACTGCCGCCCCGACTGCGGGCC